>NC_025994.2:116757846-116958363 GCF_000442705.2 Elaeis guineensis | reverse complement strand
ATTGTTTAACTTATTTCTGATCCATTTAATCCGATCTATTTAATATATTTAATTCGTTAAAAATCTGTTTAATCTAACTTGACCGATGGTTTAATAAATAAGTTAAGCAGGTTGAGTCGGATAATTATCAGTTTAATAAATAGCTCAGATTTATATCTGAATTTTTTACTTATTTAATAAATAGATCGGATCTGAATTGATCAGATTCGGATCGTTTTTTCATCAACAATTTTTTTTTTCACAGTATATAACGGATCATCCAACAGCCACTACAAGATCTGTGTGGATAAATGAAAGAGAGAGTTTGGAATGCTTCGAAAGCTATCTGAGGCATGGCTAATAGTTGATCTTGCAAAAAAATATTAAATAAAAGATACAACCCGAACTCTCAAATCAATCGCCATCCAATAATTCGAGGTTATTTAAATTGTTGGGGAATACCCGCTGCCCGACCGACTGCCGGGAGGCCCGACCGACCGGAGGCCCGACCGACTGCCGTAGGGCCCGACATACTGCCGGGAGGCCCGACCGACCGGAGGTCCGACCGACCGGACGGCCCGACCACCCGACCGCCTGGCGGCCTGACCGCCTCCGTTGGACGACTCCGACTGGCCGATGGGCCGACCGATCGTCGGTCGGGGCGACCGACTGACGGGAGCCATCAGCGGCTAACCGCCGGCCGTCCAACGGCCCGTTGCCGACCGGGGGTATGTCGGGCGTGTCCATCCCGACCGACCGAACCCCGAGGTTCGATGGCCGACTTACATGATGCTCGCCGACCAATGGAGGGACCCGACACCACTTATCTGGCTACCGACTTTGGGTCGGTCGGCTCCTCCAACCGCCGTACCGCCGCCAGACGTTGTCAGCTCTGACACGGACATGCGGCGCAGTTACCTAGGGGCATTGTCCCGCCGAGAGCCGGGTCGACCCTGGTGATTAGACGGTTACACGGCGACATGACGTTTTCACGGCGGCTCTGACAGTCCACAGTGAGTTGACAGTTCCTCACTTGTCCGCGCCATTAATGACGGCGCCATACCTAGCTCCACTATATATACCAGGGAAGGCAACAGTGCAAGGGATCGATCCGCCCGTCCCCCCCCACATACGCAGGCTCGCTCCTCCCCCTCACTCTCTCTTTCTCAGAGCTCTCTGTCTGCATTTCACTGTTGCCCAGTCACCTCTCTGACTTGACCGTCGGAGGGTCCCCGCCGGAGCCACCTCCGGTCAGTGTGGACTTCCTTTTTTGCAGGCGCTCGTTCCCGGCGACCAGGCGATGAGGGGATTGGCCGCAACAGATTGGCGCGCCAGGAAGGGGAAACAGCATGACAAAGACAAGAGCTCAACGATCGAGAGTCACTGGGTCGGCGAGGCGCTCTTCCCGCCGGGAAGAGGCCTCCCGCCCCCACCGGCGACGGAGCCTAGCTCTCCGCGCCCTGCAGTGACCACGGAGGCCCAGATTGCGGCCATCGTACGGCAGATGACCGTACTGACCGACGCAGTCAAAAGCCTCCAGCAACAACCGGCGGCCCGACCTATGCCTTCCAGGAGCAGCCGCCGACGGCCGCGCCGACCCCTGTCGCCTCCATGCGAGCGCTCCCACGGAGAGGAGGAGGGACGACCACGGCACGACGACCGACGGTCCCAGCGGCCCTCTCCTTCCCCGTTGGAACGGGCAAGGAAGGAGAAGCGGCCGCACACACCGTCGGCCTCTCTCTCAGAATCTTCCGGAGGCTCCACCCCTGGGGTCTCCCAGCATCGACGAGCGGACGACTACGAGCGACGGTTCGAGGAAATCGACCGCCGACTCGCCCAACTGCAGATGGACGGTCAGAGGTCTTCGAACGACGTCGACTTCCAGACCGCCCAACCTCTCTCCCGACTGGTCCTCGACGAGCCGATTCCCAGTCGGTTCAAGATGCCGCACGTGGAGCCATACGACGGCTCCACCGACCCGGTCGACCACCTCGAGAGCTACAAAGCTCTCATGACGATTCAAGGGGCAACCGACGCTCTTTTCTGCATCGGCTTCCCGCTACGCTCCGCGAGGCTGCCAGGGCTTGGTACTCCGGTCTTCGATCGGGCAGTATCCATTCCTTTGCGCAGCTCGAGCACTCGTTCGTGGCCCATTTCAGCACCAGCCGAAAGCCGCCGCGAACGTCGGACAGCCTTTTCTCCCTCAAGCAGGGGGAAAACGAGACGCTCCGACACTTCGTGGCGCGATTCAACGCGGCCACGCTCGAGGTCCGGGACCTCAACGAAGACATGGCTGTCTCAGCCATGAAGCGGGGCCTGAGGTCGTCCCGATTTACTTATTCTCTGGACAAGACCCTCCCCGAACATACGCCGAGCTACTGGAGCGCGCATACAAGTATATGCGCGCGGACGAAGGAGCGTCCGACCGACGCTTGGCGGAGCCCAGGGGTCCGAAGGAGAAGCGGAGAAAAGGTCGGGAGCCCGCCGAACCAAGCAGGCCCCCGACCAATAGTCGGCTTTCTCCACCCCGACAGATCCAAAAATCACCCCGCGACAGACCCCGAGGCCGGTGCGTCGCAGGTATGACTCCTACACTCCTCTCTCCGCTCCCTGTGCGCAGATCTTGATGGAGATCGAGGGGGAAGAATACCTGCGACGGCCTCCGCCTCTGAAGGCAAAGGGCCTCGACCATCGGAAGTACTGCCGGTTCCATCGGAGCCACGGCCACGACACCGAGCGGTGCATCCAGTTGAAGGATGAGATCGAAAATCTCATCCGCCGGGGGTATCTCGGCAAATTCCGGAAGGGTCCGCCGACCCAACCGATTGCCGATCGACGCCCCCAGCCGACTGAAGAGGCGCCGACTAACCAGCCGACGGCCGGAGTCATCAACATGATCTCCAAGCGGCTGGGACCGGGGACGTCTACAGGAGGGGAGCCGACGAAAAAGCGCGACCGGACGACGTAATCACCTTCACAGAAAACGACGTTCGGGGCATCCAGACTCCCCACGACGATGCTGTTGTTGTGTCGGCGACAATAGCCAATTATGATGTAAAACGAATTTTTGTTGATAATGGAAGTTCGACAAATATTTTGTTTTACTCGACCTTCTCCCGAATGCGACTGTCAACTGACCGACTTAGGAGGATCCCTGTGCCCCTGATCGGCTTTGCCGGAGACACCGTCACGACAGAGGGAGAAATTACCCTGCCCGTGACGGTCGGCACCGAACCACGGCAAAGTACGGTCTCCCTCACTTTCGCGGTCGCCCAAGTTCCTTCGGCCTACAACGCCATACTCGGGCGACCCGGATTGAACGCCCTCAGGGCGATCGTCTCGACGTACCATCTCCTTGTTCGATTTCCGACCAAAAACGGAGTCGGGGAGATGCGCGGAGATCAACAGCTCGCTCGGCGATGCTTCCAAATCTCCGCTCAAAGCGATGGGACGAAGGATCCTCTGACAATCGACAAACTGGACCAAAGGGAGGAGGAAGAGCGGGGTTTGCCCGCCGAGCAGCTCGAGGCAATCCCGATTGGAGAAAATCCCGACAGAAAAGTTTGGGTCGGGTCTCAATTGCCCGACACCGAACGTCACCGACTGGCGGAGCTGCTGACGGCCAACGCCGACATATTCGCTTGGTCGGCAGCAGATATGTCGGGCATCCCTCCAGAAATAATTACTCACCGACTCAACATCGACCCGACAATGAAGCCGGTGAGGCAGAAGAAAAGGTCCTTCGCCCCAGAAAGGCAGAAGGCCATCGACGAAGAAGTGGACAAGCTGCTCGAAGCAGGCTTCATCCGAGAATCCACGTATCCCGATTGGCTCGCCAATGTTGTCATGGTCAAGAAAGCCAACGGGAAGTGGAGGATCTGCATCGACTATACCGACCTCAACCGAGCCTGCCCGAAGGATAGCTTCCCACTTCCGAAGATCGACCAGCTGGTGGATGCGACGTCCGGATTTCGACTGCTCAGCTTCATGGACGCCTTCGTCGGGTACAACCAGATCCGGATGGTGCCTGAAGACGAGGAGCACACCGCGTTCGTGACTCCCAAGGGCCTCTACTGTTATCGGGTGATGCCCTTCGGATTAAAGAATGCCGGCGCCACCTACCAGCGACTCGTCAATAAGGTCTTCAAAGACCAGATCGGGCGTAACATGGAGGTGTACGTGGACGACATGCTGGTAAAGAGCACGCAGATCCCGGACCATGTTCAGGATCTCGAGGAGACCTTCCGCACCCTTCGACGACACCGAATGAAGCTCAACCCGACCAAATGCGCTTTCGAGGTGACCTCAGGGAAGTTCCTCGGATTCCTCGTTTCTCAGAGAGGGATCGAGGCCAACCCTGAGAAGATAAAGGCAATCCTCGACATGCGTCATCCGAACACCAAGAAGGAGGTCCAACAGCTGAACGGAAGAATCGTCGCTCTTAGCCGATTCATTTCCCGATCGGCTGAAAGGTGCCTCCCGTTCTTCAGGACTCTGCGTCAGGCGAACGGTTTTTCTTGGTCGGATGAGTGCGAACAGGCCTTCGAAGACCTGAAAAGGTACTTGGCTTCCCCACCGCTGCTCGTAAAGCCGCAAGTCGGGGAGACCTTGTATCTCTACTTGGCCACATCTTCCGAGGCGATCAGTTCGGTGCTTGTTCGGGAAAACGAGTGCCGAACTCATCAGCCCATCTACTACACCAGCAAAGTGCTCCACGGCGCCGAAGCCAGATACTCGGAGACGAAAAGATGGTTTTCGCCCTGACCGTCTCCGCGCAACGGCTCCGACCATACTTCCAGGCCCACGCCATTGTGGTACTCACCGACCGGCCCCTGAGGGCCATACTGCGCCGACCCGACACATCCGGACGACTCGCTAAGTGGACGATGAAGCTTAGCGAGTTCGACATTCAGTACCGACCAAGGCCTGCCTTGAAGGCTCAGGTCTTGGCCGACTTCATCGCCGAATGCCCGACGACCGACCGAGGGTCGGGAGCTGAAGGCCCGAGATGAGATTCGGCCTCTGAGCCAGACCCGATCTCCACCTGGGTGCTCCACATCGACGGAGCCTCCAACGCTCAGGGAAGCGGGGCCGGGCTCCTGCTCACGAATTCGGATGGGGTAGTCACCGAATACGCCCTCCGGTTCGACTTCAAGGCCTCCAACAATCAAGCCGAATACGAGGCACTCCTCGCGGGCTTGAGGATGGCGAAGGAGCTGCGCATCGACAGCCTCCGGGCATTCTCCGACTCTCAGCTGATCGTGGGACAGGTCAAGGGCGACTTCGAGGCGCGAGATCCGACCATGATCAAGTATCTTCAGAAGGTAAAGGACCTCGTGGCCCGCCTCGAGTATTTCGAGATCTCCCACATCCCCAGGACGGAGAACGCCCGCGCCGATGCTCTCTCCAGGTTGGCAACGTCGGCCTATGATTCTTTGGGTCGGACGTTCGTCGAAAACCTCCAGCAGCCGAGCATCGATCGGGTCGAAGAAGTGCAGCAGCTAACGTCCAAACCAAGTTGGATGGACCCGATCGTCCGGTACCTGTCCGACGGGACCAGTCCCGAAGATCCCGCGGAGGCCAAGCGACTCCGATGGTCGGCGTCGCA
Source organism: Elaeis guineensis (assembly GCF_000442705.2). Lineage (NCBI taxonomy): Eukaryota > Viridiplantae > Streptophyta > Magnoliopsida > Arecales > Arecaceae > Elaeis > Elaeis guineensis. The sequence goes on along the minus strand of NC_025994.2, from coordinate 116,952,776 downwards.
ATATGTGATCATGGACGGCCGACTCTACAAGAGGTCGTTCTCCCTCCCTCTGCTCAGGTGCTTGGGACCAACCGACGCTGACTACGCTCTCCGAGAGGTTCACGAAGGAATTTGTGGGAATCACTTGGGGGCAAGTCCTTAGCCTTCAAGGTCTTGCGACAAGGCTACTACTGGCCGACTATGAGGAAGGATGCGGCAGAGTTGGTCCGAAGGTGCGAGCCATGCCAGAAGTATGCCAATATTCAGCACCAACCGGCCAGCCAAATCGCTCCCATTGTCGCTCCGTGGCCCTTCGCTCAGTGGGGAGTCGATATTCTCGGCCCATTCCCACCGGCGTCGGGCCAGAGGAAGTTCATCGTTGTCGCCATCGACTACTTCACGAAGTGGGTCGAGGCCGAGCCCTTGGCGCAGATCACCGAGCGGAAGATGGAGGACTTCATCCAAAAGTCCATCATCTTCAGGTTCGGATTGCCGCACACCATCATCATCGATAACGGACGGCAATTCGACAACCAAGACTTCAGAGACTTCTGCGCCAGGTTCCACATCCGCCACCGACTAACTTCAGTCGGGCACCCACAGTCCAACGGTGAGGTTGAGGTGACCAACCGAACCTTGCTCCATGGACTCAAGACCCGACTGAACGAAGCCAAAGGTCTCTGGGTCGACGAGCTGGGCTCCATTCTGTGGGCTTACCGAACGACCCCCCGCGTCCCGACCGGGGAGTCGCCGTTCAGTTTAGCTTACGGGACAGAAGCTATGATCCCGCTCGAGATTGGCCTGCCTTCTTCAAGGGTCGAGCAGTACCAAGAGCCAGACAACTCTGAAAGTCGGAGGGCCGACCTAGACCTTCTCCCCGAACTGCGAGATGAGGCTCAAATCCGAATGGCCTCATACCGACAGAGGGTCGCCCGGTATTACAACGCCAAGGTCAGACCAAAGCTCTTCAGGCCTGGCGACCTAGTCTTGAGGAAGGCAGAAGTGTCGAAGCCCTTGGACCAAGGGAAGCTGGCTCCCAACTGGGAAGAACCCTACAAGGTTGCTGACACCTTCGGGCCGAGAGCCTATCGGCTGGAGACCCTTGAGGGGAAGCCCATTCCCCGGACTTGGAACGCCGACAACTTGAAGCTGTATTACCAGTGAATTCTGTAATTCGATTGTCGGAATACAAGTTCAGTTTGAAAAATCGGAGTTCTAACTCTTCAGCTACTGGTCGGCGCTCAACCCCGACGCATCGATGCGGACCTGGCACCGACGACACATCGGGCCCTTACACGGACCGATGCATCTACAATGACGGGAGTCAATACCCCTTCGACGACTCGTCGGACCTTCACAAGGGCCGACGGACTCTTATGAACGGGAGTTACACTCCTTCGACTTTCGGCAACACATCCGCCCCTAACAAAGGCCGATGCAGTTGTTGCGACGGGAGTTCATACTCCTTCTACGGTCGAATTTTCGGGCAGAATCCATGGCCGACTGGCCGATCGGGCCCCGACCGAAAGAAAGGCTAAAAGCCCACGCGACTATTGCCGCGACTTCCGACCAGGCTACGGCCGGTCGAGGAATATTCGGCTTGCCACCGTCTATCACACGACTCGCCGACCGACCTACGGCCGGCTGAACGACATTCGGCTTGCCACCGTCTGTCAAAAGACATGGAACCCGACGCAAGAGCATGGGGACCCGACTTACTATCGTACCCCCGACACTGCGCCGGACGATGATCGACTAAGTGCATCTACGGAGGTCCGCCTGCCGAACCTTTTCCAGGTTCGGTCGGCTCCCGACTCAATAGATGCACCCGACTAACGGCTTCGACTATTGGAAGCCGACCTAAAGTCAGGACCCATTCCACTTTCAGGCTATGCAAGTTGTCGGAGTCCTACCGACTCAAGTGAGTTGGTGGCTTACTTAAGTTAGCGACTAAAGTTCGACATCGCAGCTATAGCCGGCATTACAAATAACAAGGAGAGAAAGAAAGAAGTTTCATTCATTGATGAAAAGGAATTACAGAGTCGGATCGAAGCCCGATTACATGTATTTTCAAAAAGACAAAAAGTAAAGACGGTCGGCAGGGCCGATCACCCGTCCTAGTCGATCTCTTCGACCGACGGAGGATCGGAGATGATCGGCGTCTCGGCCATAAGCGACGCTGGGTCGGCCGCCGAGGGATGGTCTTCGGTCGGCAAAGGAAATTCGGTCGGCACCTGCTCCGGGACGGCCTCCTCCACCACGATGACGCCTCCCGACGGCTGGTCGGCCATCTCTTCCGTTCCTTCTCCTTCGACTCCTTCCTCCTCGGCTAGCGGCGGGACGATGCGGCTGACGTCCAACTCCGGGTACGAGGCGTGGACGGCGTCCCGACCGTCCTCGAACCCGACCCGGTATGAGGCGAAGCCCGATTCGAGCATCTCCTCCCGGTATCGGTCGGAGGACCGGAAGTCCTCCACCGCCCGTTCGGCCGACTCCCTCGCCGACGTTGCCTCGTCCTCAGCTCGGGCGAGCTCCTCCCTCGCCGACTCCGCCTCGACCTTCGCCATTTCGGCGTCGATCTGGGCGATGGACAGCTCCTCTTCGGCTTCCGCGAGCTTCTCCAGGCTGGTCCGAAGTTGCTCGCGTTCCCCTTTGAGTTCGGCAGTTGCACCATCCCGTTCGCGTCGAAGACGACACACGGCCCGACCTTTGTGCCTGGCCTCCTTCTTGGCCGACTGTAGTTCGGTCCGAAGCTGGGAAACCTCGTCGACTAACTTGGCCTCCCGGTCGGCCGACTGCAGGAGTTGTTCGGCCAACATCGCCCTCTCAGCTTCGGCCGCCGCCGACTTCTCCTTGAAGGCTGCCCGAACATTGCCGAACCTTCGGTACCCGGCCTCAAGTTTGGACATTGTGAAGATCAGCTGCCGATCAAAAAGCTTCATCGGGATCGCATGACAAGAAAAATTTCTAAGTCAAAAGAAGGGTGACGTGGAGCTTACCTCAACCATCGTCGGGTAGAACCGCGACAGCATCTCGGTCACCTGCCGAGACCGCAGCGATTCTACGTCGGCTGGGAGGAGGATCCCTTGGCACAACCTCCTCGCAAGGTTGTGGTCGGCCAACGCCGACGCCCCTCGGGGTAGTATGCGCTGGGAGGCATTGAGCGGCTCCCCGACCTATTCTCCTCCTCGGGCTCCATCGGGGCTTTCCCCCGATCAGCTGCCCCGACCGACGGTACTGGCAGCGACGGCACGCTGGAGTTTGAGCCGGCGCCCCCCGTTGCGCCAGCGGACGCCGCCGGGTGATGTTCGGCTTCCCGAACGACATCCGGCTCCACCCGCACCGGCGAAGCCGCCGATACTTCTTCGGCCGCCTCCTCAGTCGGCCTCTCCTCAGCTCGGACCGTCGGAGCCACGAGGGCTATGACCGGCTCCGACTGGTCGGTCGCCGACGCCTCGACGGTTGGCGGAGCTGAGGTTGGTTTCTTTGCAGGACGCGAAGGGCCGGCCCCCGACGCTGGCCTCTTCCTCGTGGCGAACTGCCGAATTTTGGCATCAGTCGGCCTCATCCTCGGTGGTGTCCCTGCAATACCGACAAGAGATTAATGGCTGGGCCAAAAGCCGACCAAAAGATGGACAAAAAGAAAAGCCGGAGGATCGGGCGATACCTATTCGGGGGACCAGACTCAAGCCGGCGTCATAGAGAGCTTGTTCGGTAACAAGCTCCCTCTGCTTCGGTACCGACATGTCCTTCAGTCGGTGGAAGTCCTCCCGGTCGTCCACATCCACCCGACTGTTGTCGTTGGCCTCTGTTCGGGGTATACCCCAACGAGAAGGAAAGCCCCAAGAAGAAGAGGAGGAAACAAAGAAAAACTGGTTCTTCCATCCATGAATGGACGATGGAAGACCAGTTATGAAAGCGAGACCCTTCCGAGGGTTGAAGAGCCACCACCCTCGGGCTTTAGGGTGGGGTCGAGCACAAAGAAGGCCCGGAAGAGTGAAACGCGGGGGTTGGTCGGCAAGAGCTGACACAACAGCGCGAAAGAAATGATTAACCGAACAGAGTTCGGCGCCAGTTGCGCCGGACAGAGTCCGTAGTAATCGAGCAGATTCCGGACGAACTCCGGAATCGGAAGTCGAAGACCCGCGCGAAGGTCTTCAACGTACAGCGCCAGATCGCCAGGCGGAGGGTTGTTGACCCGACCGCCGGCCCCTGGAGCGGAGAGCCGAAACTGCTCCGGGATGCGATAGTGCTCCCGAAGCTGATCGACGTTCGGCCCCGAAAGCGAGGAGGCCTCATCTTCCGGAGCCGATCGGGAGTCGTCGGTCGGGTTCCCCGACCGAGCTCCCTGAGTCGGTTTCCTGGTCATTATGCAGGGACCGAAAGAGAAGAAAGGAAGGAAGAAGGAAAAGGGGGGACCACGAACTGGATGGACCCTCCGCAGGCGAAGAAGAGCTCTGCCCGCGACGACTGAAAAATCGCCCGGACAGAGTTTCCCCAGCGAAATGTTGCAAATGTGGGTCAGGGTCCGGGAGGTCCTATATATATAGGGCCGACCGACGGCCGAGATCCTTCCGCGCCGACCGAAGACCTGCAGATGCGCGACGCGTGGCGCCCACCGGTTGGCGGAAGATTCGGCGCGCCCCGCCCCGGGACGGCCGCACCGCCCGCATTAAATGCCGGAGGGGGCGCCGGCCAACCACCTTGACACGCGGCACGCGGGGCGCGGCCCTGCATTCACGCACCTGCGCCGGTTCGCGTTCCCGATGGGACGCCTGACAGCGGCCCTCTCTTCCGCGATCGGTGCCGAATATCCGATCGACTGACGCCGTATCGTCCGGCGCCCGGTCTTCTGACACCGACGTAACGACTGATGACGACAAGACGTGGCATCTGACGCCTGACGCCGACGTGACCTCTGACATCGACTGGACGTCCGGATCGCTGAGCGTTCATGAGGCGTCTGACATCGGATCATCCGACAGTACGGTCGGATCTACACATACGACAAACCACTCCCAGTCGTCCGGGATTGCTGCCCGAATGGAAGCCTCGGCCAGACCGCCACCCGACTTGGGAGTGGAGGGGGGCAACTGTTGGGGAATACCCGCTGCCCGACCGACTGCCGGGAGGCCCGACCGACCGGAGGGCCCGACCGACTGCCGTAGGGCCCGACATACTGCCGGGAGGCCCGACCGACCGGAGGGTCCAACCGACCGGACGGCCCGACCGCCCGACCGCGGCCTGACCGCCTCCGTTGGACGACTCCGACTGGCCGATGGGCCGACCGATTGTCGGTCGGGGCGACCGACTGACGGGAGCCATCAGCGGCTAACCGCCGGCCGTCCAACGGCCCGTTGCCGACCGGGGGTATGTCGGGCGTGTCCATCCCGACCGACCGAACCCCGAGGTTCGATGGCCGACTTACATGATGCTCGCCGACCAATGGAGGGACCCGACACCACTTATCTGGCTACCGACTTTGGGTCGGTCGGCTCCTCCAACCGCCGTACCGCCGCCAGACGTTGTCAGCTCTGACACGGACATGCGGCGCAGTTACTAGGGGCATTGTCCCGCCGAGAGCCTGGTCGACCCTGGTGATTAGACGGCTACACGGCGACATGACGTTTTCACGGCGGCTCTGACAGTCCACAGTGAGTTGACAGTTCCTCACTTGTCCGCGCCATTAATGACGGCGCATACCTAGCTCCACTATATATACCAGGGAAGGCAACAGTGCAAGGGATCGATCCGCCCGTCCCCCCACATACGCAGGCTCGCTCCTCCCCCTCACTCTCTCTTTCTCAGAGCTCTCTGTCTGCATTTCACTGTTGCCCAGTCACCTCTCTGACTTGACCGTCGGAGGATCCCGCCGGAGCCACCTCCGGTCAATGTGAATTTCTTTTTTTCGGGCGCTCGTTCTCGCGATCAGCGACGAGGGGATTGGCCGCAACATAAATGAACAGCAATCTAAGTGAATTGAGGTTTCATTTTCTTGGCATTCAAATATTTTTGGATGGAAATCTAAGCTGGCATATTTGTAATAATTTGGATCCATGTTATGATGGGATAAGCAGGTCTCTCTTTTTTTTCTTTTTTTTTTCCCTCCTTACAAATAAAATAACACTCTAACAACATATATATATATATATATATATAGAGAGAGAGAGAGAGAGAGAGAGAGTAGATCTTCATGCAGATTGGATCATGTCAAATCTATCGTATTTGTCAGAAGGTTCAAGAAGACATCAATATGTCAAAGTTTTTGTGATCACATCCTGTCCTCCGATATCCCTTGGAATAAATCACCTACGATCTTGGTCATTTCGCTCCTCCCACTCGCAGTTTGGTCACTTTGGTGGATGCGTTGCCCTTTTGCTTTTGGACAAAAAGGCCCCAAGAACACAGCTTTTTCCTTTTGCAAGTTGGCGACCGATTCAGGATCTTTCCACTGGTCCGGACGAGACCAGGTGATGCCTCCGATAGCCTTTGGGCAAAAGGGTACACACCAACCATGGGTTCATGTCATGCCCATCACTCATCCCCCAAGACGGATCTCCAATCCACCATTGGTACCGTCAAGGGATCGCGATCCTCCTTTATCAATGTTCCAAAGTCCTGCTTCATCAAAACAGAGAAAATTTTGCTGCAGGACTCCATGATATGTGACTCTGTAACTAAGTTGATATGACGTTTTTCTATTTATATGCCTAGAAAGAGGAGGGATGGCATGAGAGTCCCTACCTTTTGTTTGATATCCCAAACATCTATGGAAGTTAATCATGGCTCCCAAGTATTGCATCATGAAAATGGAGCAGTCCTGAAAGGATATTGAGATATGTGGCTCTAGAAGCAGCTCCATTGATATGCCCTTCCTCTATTCATATAGAACTATGGAGAGGAGGAACATCATAAATAGCTAACTTGTGGAAATGCCATTTTTTTTTTTTAATCTTCCAAATGCATACAAATACTTAGATATATCATAAATCAATTGACACAGTCCCCATCAGGCTCCCTCTTTTCGAGGAACAGTGCCTGCCAAACATGGGCAAGTGGATGATTCGAATGACAATCTATCAATCTTATAGGTAGATTTTTAAAAATATCATTTTAAATAGTATTTTTTTTTCCCACCTTGTCGTCGTGAAAAAAAAAGGTGACGTGGAAGGGAGAAAAAATGCCATTCAAAATGGCGTTTCCCCTTTTGCATTATTTTGATAAAAAAAGTTAGATTTTGAATTATTTTGATAATTAATTTTTTTTATATTATTTTGAAGAATGACAGTAGTTCATATTGGACAAAAATATTTCTAATAAAGATGCATATATAATTATTGAATTTGTTATGATATTTTTTAAATTTATTTAATAAAAAAATTTTGTAAAAAAAAATTATTTAAAAGACTATGTGATAATAGGCACTACATAAAAATTAATTAGAGATAACAATACTATCTTAATATAAAAAAATTATTTTATATTGAAAGATATATTTATAAATTTGATCGTATTCCTACGTGGATTTATCTCCAACTAAATATAATATATTTTTTTCAATATCATTTTTTATAATAATTTTTTACTAGTCAAATATAATAAAAATTATTTTTTATAATTATCTTTTAAATAAATAATTTTTAAAAATTATGAAATTATTTTATAATCTAATATATTTCAATAAAACAGCCCTCTGGGATAGCGTAGAATAAAATTATAAAGTGGGATATCCTAAAAGGGCACATAATGCAAAAGCAGTGTGATAGCTGTAAATTGCCTGGGGGATCCATCAGCATGTGATATCTTTTGGAAAGAGTGCTGCATCATTTGCCTTCAACCTTTATTAAATTGTACCATTCTTGTCCCTTTTTTTTAAAGAATTTTTTATGAGGAGCAAACTTCAGTGTGTTTTGGTCACCACATGGAGGAAACGCATTTGTTTGGTGGAGAGAGGCAACATGGCTCAGAAACTGCCGTTCTTTCCTTTCAAAGCTTTCTTATGGTGGATCTTTCCTTTTCTTTTTCTTCATCTTCTTCTTCTTTCCATGATTCACTTTCTACAGTATTCCATGATGATAGTTATAACAGATTGAAGTGATAATTAGTATGCACGTGGGTTAAGTCAGCTAATTTGGCTCCAAAGATAGGTCAACTTAGTTATCATGTGGACATTGGATTAAATGAATATTGTTACTCAAAACACCATTAGGCTAGTATGAGTCAACTTGGAGTTATAAATTAACCCACTTTCTTTCTAATTTATACACATGGTTTTTCCGCAAAAGCATTTACATAACTCTTCGAAATCTATTCAAGAGCTTTGACATTGATATTTTATTTTTCTTCCTCCTACAATATTTCATATGGATCATTCAAAAATGACCATCAATAAAAATTTAACTAACTAACAGTATTTCTTCAATATTTTCATTTTGAATAAGATATCCATTTTCGTTATTCAGTGCCCAACGATATAATATATCTAATTTTTTTCACTGATATTGATTAATATTAGTAAAAGAATAGGTTCTCTGCTCGAACATGAAAAAAAAGGATTGAACAAATGAATAGACCGACAAAAGATGGCCAATGAAACCTTGTAGTTCTTTTGTGTTCCCTGTGAGCCCCTCGAGATCTAGGTCTTCAATGACCATTGAGCGTCCATGGCTGCAAACAACCTTACTTTCCGTTCTCATTAATTTGGGTGGTCTCAAACTCCTGGTTTAGTCGTGTTGTAAAATCAAGGCTTTTGTTGGACTTGAGAGAGAGTGTTTTGTTGCTTTTGAAAAGTAGGATTATTTGTTAGGGCAAAAAAAAAAAAAAAAAGGATATTTTCTAGTGAGAAATTTTTAGCACATAAATTTCTAAAAGATTCGGGACAGTTGAATAGGACATTGAATTAGGTAGCGAGGTTGAGACACTAATTTAGCAATGCTACCTCTAACTAACATGTGCATTTGAACTATTATAGATTCTCGCCGTGCTGTTTCATTGGGCTTACGAGTCTGTGATGCTTTGATCTTATTCATTGGGCCTTTGGCTGAATTGATTCTGTTTTGTGTAAATATTATCTTCTAGCTATAACGTAGGCTAGCAGCTTATTATGGGACTCCAAGCCGCAAATTTTAATCAATATATTTGCATAATTGGTAGTATCTTTCTTCTTGAACAGTTCATGCACTTCAGCAATGTCAGAGTTCATCAACTTGATTCGGTGAGCTTGCGAACTGTAATGCATTTAGAAACATTTATATGATTTATGAGAAAATTTTTGATTCTCCTGATAAAATGTTGCTAATCGTTACATCCTTTCGTTTGCATATCTCATGGTCTTCCTTTTTCCAGATTTCCTACGTAAAAACTTCATCTACAAATAGATCCCCTAATTTACCAAAAAAAAATGGAGATGAGGGCATCCACCTGCCAAGATTTCATGAAACTGACCCAAATCCATTTTGTAATCCATATCCACATCCGACTTGACAAAAGTCCAAATTAATCTAGCTTTTGGTCCAAGATTCAAGTATACGTCCAATTCAAAGAAGACTTGGATTAGATTGGGCCTCTTTTCATCATTAATTAACGAAATTAAGATATAGTTCCAATTTTTCTTTTATTTGAGCAAACAATGTTTTTTGTAAGGAATTTGAGCAACCAATGTTGAAACAAATCAATGACCATTTCATTGACGGAATGGCAGCGAACCTTCCATTGTATGCATGAATCATGTGTCATGATCATAATCTCTAAATTCATGGGAGCTGAATAAAAATAAAATAAAAATAAGTAATAAATATTTCTAGTTGTCGTACAAAAATAGAGGAAATCATTACTGCAATAATTATACAAAGACGGAAAGAAATCAAGATATTTTGAGAAACAAATAAGGGTTAGCATAGCCATCATATGGTATAATAGGAATATTCCATGTTCGTCATCTTATGCCATAATAATATATCCTATGGTAATCATTGCATGTCATAAAAGTACATTCCATAACAAGGGCTAGTATTCCATAATAGTATATATGGAGACATCACAATGATGAGCCAAGAGATGACTATACTCCTACAACGGGTCCATTGAAGATAATTTGAAAATTTTCGATTTGATGAAATGGTGCTAACCTTTATCGTTATAAAAGGAGGAGATAGGACCGTCCATTTGCCAAGATTTTAAACTGGCCTTATCCTATCACATATGCACGTACGACTTCAAACAAATCTACATTAAACTGGGTTTGGGTCTAAGATTCAAGTATAGGTCGAATTAAAAAAAAGATTTAGATTAGCTTGGATCTCTTTTAATCATTAACTTCAGCTATTTAGCTATAGTTCCAATGTTTCTTTTATTTGAGTAACCAATGTCGAAAAAATAAAGGACAATTCCATTGAGGGAACGAATGAAGAGGGTGAGCCAAAGCTTCTCTTATAAGAAGATATGCATCAAAAGACAACCCAAAAAACCCTTTGAAGGTTCCAACATCTATCTTAATTAGAAGTGTAACTGAGCTTGATCACGCTTGCGTCTAATAAAGCTTGGTTTGAAATTAATTTTAAGCTTCGAATTTCAGACCAAGCTTGATTTGTTTACTATTATTTCAATTTGAATTCAAACTTAATTTCAAACTAAACTGAACATGTGCCAAATTAAGCAGCTTGATAATCCTAGATTAAGCTAAATTCAATTAAAGCTTTAATGAAGCTCAATTCAAACTTGAACTATAACTTGACGCGAGTTTAATTTAAAGCTTGGTTGCTTATTATTTTTTTTTGTTTTTGGTTGCTTATTTCAATATCAAAGTAGCTAGTACTCATGAAATTTAAATTATGCATCAAATAAAACAACGTAATATCAAAATCCTTAGCCAAAACGAAAAAACCGAGTAGATAAGAGAGAAACAAATTCGTTAAAGAATATGAACTGAAACCCTTGTAAACCAATGCTGCTACGGAAAGAGGAGCTTTGCATACAAGAGTTCATTCCAAGTATCCTGGAGGCCAGGCAAGCACCAGTGGTTGCAGTCAGCATAGCCATCCGATTTTGCTGGTCGCTTTTGAGTTAAGTCGTACGGCTGCAATCTATAGATTGAGACGTGTGCATCTTTCCGGTATTCCGAGAGCTGGGTGACGTTGATGATGGTGATGGGAGTCTTTGATGCACCTAATACTTCTCCTACCACCTTCATTATGCTTTTGCTCGAACCAGAGCCCCAATATGTTGGATCCAAAATGGGAGTCGTTTCACCATAGCAATTACCATCTCGCTTCCCTCCCCACTCGGCACTCCTGTCATCTTTCTAGATTAGATATTGAATGAACCATGGAAAATAGATTTGTTCGAGTTCTTGAATGAATGACTACTCTGTTCAACGTTGCAAATATTTTTTTGGAGTGCTAATGAAGTAGGATACTACCCCTATTTACAACAGGAAACGTGGAAGTTGATAGAATCTTTAAGTTTTCCAATGCTAATGATTTGCTATTCTTATATGTTGAAAAAAATCAGTGAAAAAAAAACTAAGTGCATTAGATTATATTATATTACGTTAGATGGACAGAATTAGGCCTATATGTCAAACTAAATGCAGCTCAGACTCTGGAGTTTGAGGAGTATGGTAACAGTAATAACTACAGATAGGGAAATTGCTTACCTAAAATGAGTCGCTGACATGGTTGTGAAGAAGACCCTAGTCTTCTGGGGATCTATGTTGTTCTCCAACCAGCTCACCATGCTCTTCAGCACAAGCCGATAGCCATCCTCGGCTTTCATCCACCTGATGTACTTCTTTCCCCAAGACCGTCGTCTGCGAACAATGCATATGTTTTGATGAAGCTAAGTAGCTAGAAAATTAGAGGTGGCATGAAGTGGATGGATTGAGGAATTAAGTTACACTATCTTCATCATTTTTCCTGGTTGCCACCATGCGTATGTGTTGAAGACCAAAATATCGACTCCCTTCCAATGCTGAGCATGCCTTTCAAGTGATCCTGAATATTCGTGAACTATTCTATCAAGCCCCTTGTGAGAAGTGGCATTATCACAGTTTGATGTGACGAGGAATGGTGCCCAGTAGAACTCAATCGTAGCATTATATTCCTATGGATATAGAATGATAATTAGTCTTTTAGGTGCAACATAATTCTTCCAATTCCAAAGCCTTGGTTAAAATATTTATAAAAATTACCGGAGCAGCAAATATGCTATGGGATTGATAGAATTTATGGTGACTGGAGTATCTGGGGATTGAACCACGTAGGAGGCACAGCATGGAGACGAATTGACCCTTGGTCAAGGAGTCTCCCACGAACAGCATTCGCTTCCCTCGGAGTCTTTCGAGCATAAAGGTGGCATTGAAGCTGTAATTTGTGATTAGAATTCGTGAATACAAGAGCTAAGATTGTTGAATATAATTCAATTTCTACTATGTAAATATGTCTCTATATGGGTGCATAAATGCAAATAATATCTGTTGTCTTCATTATAGTAGATCATTATAGTGACCTTTTCTTATGCAAATGAGTTTGGAAAAACCTACCTCAGGAAGTATCATATTAATTTAGATACAAAAGTTGCAATACTTTATATATATATATATATATATATATGGGGTAAAGGGAAGGTGCTGGTTTTCTATTCAATACCAACAAACGGAGGGGATTTGCCTACAGTTCCTCGTTGCGGTCATTACAGAATTCATGGTATATATTTTATGAGGAACCGATCATATGAAACTATTGGTATGTAGTGACATGTTATATTTTACACTGTTTTATAAAGAAAAAAAAATTGATTTTATATCTTTTTGGTCTACCAAGGAAGATGTACCTTGGAATTAAGTTCTGTGAATGCGACACGTACCTTGGAAGCGAGCAGCCATGAGGCTGCCATCTCCAGTTCTGGTATGCCTTGTCGGGCCTCCCATTGGCTTGGCACTTCAGCTTAGGCTCCATGAAAGGGCAGTCATCCTCAGCGTAGGAAGGCCTTGAGATCTCGTCGTAGGCCCACATGCCCTTGAACACATCGCATCCCTCCTCCGTTTTCCCCACGGCAAACGGGAGGACATCTCCTGCAATCAATGGTTATTTGATTTAGCACCACCCCAACTCGAAGTTATTCTTCAAACCTTGTGGTGATATTGTAAGTTGTTGTTGTCGTTCCGAGACGGGCTTCAAACCTTGTGGCGGTGATATGGGTTCCTGCGGTCGTTCCGAGATTTCGAGCTCTTGTGACTTGGGAATTGATTGCTTGAAGAGGTACGTCAACTCCTCTTCATAGAATATGGCTAGATAGATGATGAGGAATAGGATAATAAGATAGAAGGTGATGGAGCTCTTTTTACAGGAAGAGGAGGACGAGAAGGGAGAGGATAAGGAAGACTTCATCATCTGAACTTTTAGACGGTAATTAGTTGGAAGACCTGAGAACGTTGAATTATTGTTTGGAAAAGACATTCTTACCGAACTCTCCATTGTGTGTGTGAATCGTGATTATAATCACTAAATTGTCGGGGACTGAATAAGAATAAAATACAAAGTAATAAATACCTATAGCTGTCGTACAAAAATTAAAGGAAATCATAGCTATAATTATTGCACAAAGATGGAAAGCGATCGAGATTTTTGAGAAACAAATAACGGTTAGCATGGCCATCCGATACCATAAATATATATAATACAAATATTCCATAGTCAGTCATCTCGTGCCATAATTGTAAAGATCCGGTCCATTGACCGGCCCATGAGACTACAGATTTTACGGCAAGATCGGAAATTCCAAAGTAATTACCAAAATAACTCTTTTTTTCCACGATGGTAAGGTGGGAAAAAAAAAGGAAACCTTATTTAAAATGGTGTGTTTGAATGGCGTTTCTAAAAATGCTGGGTTGGATGGCATTTTTAAAAACGCCATTCAAAATGACGTTTTTATTTTTCCCACCAAAAAAAAGAAAAAAATTAGAAAAAAATGGAAAAAAAATAAATTTTAAAATTTTAAATTAATAAATAAATTAAAATTTTAATTTTGATTGAAATTTAAAATATAAAAATTTAAATTTATAATTCAAATAAAAAAAATATTTTTATATGATTTTTTTATCGAATTATTTTTTTTAAAAAATGTCTAAAAAAATTTTTAAAAAATAAAAAGTGCCATTAAAAAATAAAAATTTTAAAAAAATCAAAAAAAATAAGAATTATAATTTGAAATTTAAAAAAAGTAAATTTTTAAAAATTAATTAAAATAAAAATATCATTTCAAATTAATTTCTCAAATTAAAATTAATTTATTTAAAAAATATTTGAAATAAAAAAAAATAGCCTAAAAAAATTTCACAAAAATAGAAAGAAATGAAAAAATAAAAAAATAATATAATTGTAAATTTGAATAAAAAAATAAATTTTTAATTTGAAGTAAAATTTGATAAAAAAAATAAATGCATAAAAAGTGAAAAAATGAGGAAAAAATATGAAAAAAAGAAATTTATAAATTAAATTTTTTAAAAAATAAAAATTTTAAATTTAATTCAAATAAAAAATATAATTTCAAATTACGTTGTCCATTTCAATATATTTTTTAAAAAATTATCTCAAGAAAAGAAAAAAAATATTGTAAAAAAATAAAAAATACCCTAAAAAAGAAAAAAAAAGGAAAAAATAGAATTGAAAAAAAATAGAAATTATAATTCTAATTGAAAAACAAAATTTATAATTTTCAATTTGAAGAAATAAAAATTGTAATTGTAATTGAAATAAAAAATAATAATTTAAATAACTAAATTAATTTAAATATAATTTTTTAAAAAATATTTTAAATAAATAAAAAATATGCAATAGAATGTCAAAAAGATAAAAATGAAAGAAAACTAAAATTATAATTTTAAATTATAAAAATTATAAATTTCTATTTTATTACCATTTTTTCTCTTTTATTTACTTCTTTTATATCATTTTTTTTTAAATAGGTAACAATATTTTTTTGAGATTTGATCATTTATATTACCGGATTAGATGGCTTCAAAAGAGTGTGTCGATGGCAGATCTTAAAATATTATATTTAGTATTTAATACTAATAATACTAATATTATCAATAAAATCATTAGGATTTTAATAAAATAGTATATTTAGTAGTAATAATAACTTTTTATTAATAATATTTTTAGAAGATTGATGACTTGTAATAATATATTAATAAAATATATATTATTTTAAAATAAAATATATAATCAATAAAAAATATTTGTAGATGATGTATTTTCAGATAAGAAAAAAAAGTATCCCGCACATGCACGGGGCTCTGCTTTTGTAGATCCTCCATCCACCACGTATGTATCTTTAAAGATATTTTTGTATTTTTATAGATCCTTATTTTAATTCAGGATCTTTTTGTAGTTTAGTAAAAAAATAAGGGTATTTAATATAGAAATACTTTTAAGGGTATTTTTATAGTTTAAAAAAAAGGGAAGGACATTTCAATGCTTCCTACTTTAATTTGACACAGAAGTTTATACGATGAGTCTTTTTGTAGTTTAGAAAATTTGTAATATGATATTAATGCATTAAAAATAATATATTGTTAATACATCATTACATTAATATATTAATAAAATAATATATTAATACATTAATAAAATGATATTTTATTACAGAAAATACAAATATTTATTAATAAAATAAATATTTTATAGATTAATAAAATATATTATTTTTAAATAACTATATAATTAATAAAAATAATATTTTAAAGATGGTATTTTTTTAAAATAAAGAATGTGTCACATGTATCGCGCAGGTATATGCTAGTAGAAAATAAATACAAACGCATTTGAGGGTCTCAAGCGATAGAAAATAAATCACTAACAAAATGAAAAAACTGCAATCTAACACTGAAAAACTACAAAAGAATGCTTCACACTGACAAAAACCTGCCCCCCCAAAAAAAGAAAAGACAATTGATTGAAATTTCACATATGGTCAAGCATCATTTGAATAAATTCGATATCAAATTGTTGTATGCTGTATATGCTAGAGAGCAGTATAGCACACAAACACATCTTGTATCTCTTCTTCATTCTCCAAGGAATTTACAGACCATCAGAACCAAAATCAGGCTAACTTTTATCGTCAATTGATTGTATGAATCGATATCAAGCTGACTTTCATCAGGAGGAAGAACCATTCACCATATTTTTATCCGCCATCACAGCTCATGGCAATTCTTTTTTCTGATATATTCATTCGTTTAAGATAAAGTAAGCTTCTGGATGGGCAGGTAAGCAATTCATTGTCCGAAGGCTTTGATCAGCTTGGCAATCTTAAGTTCTTGACTTGCCATTTTACTAAGACAGTTCCCCTGACAATTTCATTAACATCTCAGCACACCAAGAGAGTCGCATGTGTAGCTAGATCCTATGGAAAATAGTTGGTGACTTAGTTATATCTACCATAAAATGTGAACAAAGAACTAATCAATATGCACTTAGTTTGAAAAAAAAAATCAAAAGAAAAATCAAAACAAATACATTTAAATCCATGGTCTGCAGCTAGATTAAAAGAAAACTGGTTAACTGTATGTCTGAGGGGTTTTTTTCTTTTTTTTTTAACGTGGGGGATGAGCATTCTGTTATCCCTATTCTATATTGAAAACTCGGTGTTAATTTATAGTTTGGCTTTTCATCCGTGGTATCACAACCGAGATCATCAATCCACATAATTAATATGCTAGAGACTGGTATTGAAAGCATTCATAAAAAATTTCTGTAAGGTGTTAAAGAAAGACCAAATAAGATCAGGGGACAGAGATTGTCAAAAAGGATCCAACTAGCGATAAAAAAAAAGGGAATATTATTCCCATTGTCAAATCCTTGAACATTGTCAAATGTCGACCTTTGAATCCTCAGCCCCTCATACAGTTGGCATTTTTTTTATCTTCATATGGTCGAACTTCTGCCTTTCCTTTCCTAATTAAGAGAATGAGCAATAATGCTCAAACATATCTAATATAATATTTTAAAGGGAACCTAACAATACAATAGCAATAGAAGCGCCACTTCACATTTGTATTGAATCTTTTAGAAGATGAAAGCATTGATATTCTTTTCCTATCTCATTCTTTAGTCGTCTAACTGCACTATTCTCATCTTCGACTTAATTATTGACCACATTTTACCATATCTTATATGCATGATTACTTCATTTTGGTGCAAATCTTTTGTGAAAATCATACACCAAGAATTAAACACCATGTAGACACAATTTGATATGCCTCAATCTTGAGGATGTATATGCTAAAAACCACATAAAACACCAGAAACCAAAAGAATGTGACAATTCTCTTTATAGGTTCCTTAATCTGCCTCTAGAGTTGTTTCTAGCTTCCTGGATTCCAAATGTTCATATTCTGATAAGTGTAAGGAAAATATCTATAAGGAAAATATCGATCACTAACCACCAAGTAAGCAAGGTAGCTCTAAGTTCCTTCATATGTTTCTACAATTCTGTCATATGCATACATAAGATATGCATCAAAGTTCTATAAGTTTCATTAGAATCCTTGCCACCTCACAAAAGCTACAGTATGCTAGAAAAATCTAGATTTTTGGATTCTCTATTTAAAATCTCTATCATTTCTTTTCTCTTCCTTGGACTCCTCATATGGACATTATTTACATAAATAACTTAATTGTCATTGAGCTTCATGCATGTTGAAAAACAAGTTGATCTGTTACTTCATGACAAATTATAGTGAACAAACAGCTAAGCATCTCCCATGTATGAAAATCAATTGGGTCTCTAGACCTGGGTTTCTATTTGGAGATGCAATACATGTTCTGAATTTAACATGTTTTCTTTGTGATTTAGAGGATTATTTTGACCCACTATGGATCAATTTGGCCACTTTGGATAGGTCTGAATAGTTTTCAGGTGTAAAAGTCGCCATAGCCACTACTCAACTGAGTATTGAAATTTCAGAAAGCCATGACTTCTAATCCGAGAAAAATTTAACGATGTGATTGAAGACAGGATGTCTAAACACGCATCAGGAGCAAAAGTCACCACATCCAGGACTCAATCAAGTATTGAAATTTCAGAAAGCCATAACCTCTAATTCGGGAAGAATTTGACAATGCAACTAAAGACAAAATTGATGTTGGAATCAAGATCTAGTTTCCTATCAAATTCAAAAATTTTAAAATATTTTTATTGTTTTTGTAATTTATATCCTCTTTTTAAGGAATTTTGCTGGATTTGGGCCGGACTTCACTAGCATTAAAAGAAGAAAGTTTTCATCCTCTTCTAACTCGTAGGGAAATCCAATTCAAACAAAAACAGTGCATGTCTATACTCTATAGAATAGTAGAGAACTTTCAATTTCTCCTCTTTGAGCTAGAACAAAAATCCAATTCAAATAAGAAGGATCTCACTAATATAAGCTAAAGGATATATGCCACGGTTTTGGAAAAAGGGAATACATAGAGAAAAAATAAAGAGCATAGACTCTACTTTCCATCCTTGATATGCACCAAAATTTGTGGATCATGAAAAAATAATGAATATAAAAAAAAAAAAGCCTTGCTTTCTAAAATTTCTATTATTTATTATTCTATTCGAGAGATTCAAGTTGAGCAGGTGGAAGGAAATCCTTCCCTCTATCACATCGCTTCGGGCAACAATTAGTTATGGGCATCAAGATTTATTATCAAATGTGGAACAATTGTGCCTGAAGTGCAAAAAGTGCCTCCATGTGTTCGTACCACAAGGGTGTGGCAGCAGGATCATGCTGCCAGTGGTTACTTTTAAGTTCTCACTTCCAGACTTCATCTATCTAAATCATTACTAGCTTAAGTCTCAAAGTACCTCCATAAAGATATCAACTATTTTTTGAAGTTTAAACACATCTTGGAAGCATTAGAAAGCTCAACTGTAAATGAGAAGGTTGTCACCCTATCCGACTTGTTTTTCTAAATGTTAAGGGTCACACTGAATCCAACTCGCAAAAATCCAACTCACCAATGATCTTTTGTAGGAATTCTGACAACTTCCTCAAAAAAAAATCTGAAGAAAAGTTTTTGTGAGGTGGAAAAAAAAACTTTTTCTTCGGATGTTCATTTGAGGAAGTTATCAGAATTCCTGCAAAAGATCATTTGTGAATTTCTTTTCTATATTCCATTCTCTAGGTTAGCAAATATTTAGTTTACAGAATAGAGCATTCTCTTGATTTTGTACGTTTCTAATACTCGAAAATTTCACCCACAATCTCGCATTCATCCAAATTGCAGTTAGCTCTCAGCAAAGCTACTAATTGATGGATACAAATAGAACTCCAAAACTAATCATAAGAAAAACTGAAGTGAGAGATTTAAGAATTACCAATGGACGCAAAAATGGGTGACAAAAAGACCGCATCTTAGAGTTCTCCACCATCTGAAGAATTGTAAGAGAAGAAGACATCTCTGGCTATCCGAACCAGGCCCTCTAAATCGGCAGCACCCACCTCCAAGCAATCCCTAATGAGCCCCCCCTCCGCTGCCTCCTTCTGAATCACCAAAACCATCTCCTTCAAAGGCCCCTAAATTGAAAAGAAGTCAAGAACTAATCAGAGACTTCAAACCGTAATCGGAATATCGATCTGACCATGCTTACCGATCGAGAGAAGGTATGGAGAAGTTTTTGAAGGAGGGAATTGGAGAGAGCGAGCAGGTTACGGTAATTCCCGAGCGCCCACCGGGCCCTCTCCGCGGGCGAATCGATGCGAGAGAATTCGACGAGGGCGGCCAGGAGTTGAGAAGCGGCGCGGGACTCCTCGGTGCTGGGGAGTCCGCCGCGCCAGGCATAGTTCCGGGCGAAGTCCCAGCCCAGCGACCAGATACCTCTGCCTTCTCCTCCACCGAGGAGGCGTAGCTGGTCGGCGATCTTCCGTACCCGGGCGGCACCGGCGAGGTCACCACGGGCAGCGCGGGCGTTGGCGACGCGGGTCAGGAGGGAGCGGGAAAGGGAGAGGAGGGTCCCCAACTGCCCTAACCAGAGGCCACTCGCCGGCGGCGGTGGCGGCGCGAGGAGGAAGAGGAGGAAGAGGGGGAGCAGGAACGGTCGGCGGGTGGTCATGGAGGTGGTGACCAAAGATTTGTCTCATCGGGTGAGCAGCAAGACCAGGGAGTTCCGGAAAAGGGTAATGGAAACCGGATTCAGGTGGAGAGGCCTGAGCTTGACGGTTGAGGAATTGGGCTACAGCGGACCGAGCCTGAAGGTAGGGCCGGTTAGTCTTGGGCCAGGCTTGAGTTCTCGTCTCAGAGTTTCGGTCTGGGACTCATTGGCATTGTCTTGTGAATTCTGGGCTCAGAATTTCTGATTCACATTGGATAACATCGTATTGGGAGCGCTAGGCTGATAAAAAATAGGACAGATTATTTGAAGCTTTATATTTCATAGCTTTTTGATGACTATTTTTTAAGTTTAGTGGAAAAAAAAAACATGGTTCATAAAGTAGTTTATATGCATTTTTTCGAAGCCAGATGTCTGTATTACATGTGGTTAATTTGTGGAGCATATGACTAATGAGATGAACTAATGGCTATCATCTCATTAGTCAAAATTGTCTGCAGAATAAATTTCTCCGAAGGTGTCTTGAAAAGAAATAAAGTGAAAAGCATAGTGATGGAATAAGAGAAAGATAAGGAAGTTACATGGTTATGATTTTTTCTTGCAACAAAATTTTTTTTATGATTTCTTTTTTACGATATAACTTTTATGATGAATATATATATATATATATATATAATTAAAATATTTTGTGTTGTAATTAGTAGAGATAAATTACCTTATGATGAATATATATATATATATATATATATATATATATATATAATTAAAATATTTTGTGCTGTAATTAGTAGAGATAAATTACCTTTACGATGCAGTAAAAGTTTGAGTTCTGCAAAATATAGACTGTAAGATTTGCCTGATATGGGATGTAGACAATGTTGTTCACTAATGATAATAAATTGACGTTTGAGTCTTGAAGTTTCGTGTATATCATCCTTCTCCCTGCATCGAAGAAAAGTTTATACGGTATATGGGAAATGGTTTTTTTTTTTTTTTCCCCTTTTTCAAATGGCTTGAATGGTGACGACGAAGCTGCCGGAGTAATATTCGAGGGAGAAAGACAGCAGAGAAAGAGAAAAAGAAATGGATGAAATTACAGTAGACTCGTGCTCCCATGGCAATCTAAAGAAGCAACGGGAAAAAATGCAGCTTCCCTGCCACCAGCCCACTACTGCAGCCTAAAATACCCAAAAACTAATCGGCAAATAGAAACTCTTTATGCACCGCCCATTAAAAATCTGACATGGAATGCAGCATTTCATCCTATCAGACATTTACTTATTATTTTCTATATTATTTTTTTTATTTAAAATTTTAAATAATAAAAATATTTTTTAAAAAATTATAATATTTTTTAAAAAATTATGATACTCCTTCTTAAAAATTATGATATATTTTTTTTAAAAAAAAATTATGACACTCCTTCACAAGATATCATAATTTTTGTGAAGAAATGTCATATTATAATACTCCTTCACGGAATCATAATATCTCTTCATAAAAATTATGATACTCCTTCACAAAAATTATGACATTCTATGAATTGGTGTCATAATTTTTTCGAAAGAAAAGAGAAATTATAATTTTTGTGAAGGAGTGTCATAATTTTTAAGAAGGACATTTTCATCATTAAAAATTTCAAAGAAAAAAAAAACTGTGGATATTAAATATGCATTGAAAAATGATAACTATATGGTCCAATAAAGTGAAGCAGTGCACTCTACATCAGATTTTTTACACCGCAGACGATGCAAAAAGAATTTTCCGTAGACAAATAAAATATACCTCCTGGGCTATGGTTGTAGGCCCATCATTTGAGTGTAACGATCGTAGGCCCATTATTGGTCTCATTCTCCCATCAAAGGCCTATCAACAGCCACAGCCAGCAGTTTTGTTTGATAAAAAAAAATTTCAAAGTGACTTTTCTTTCAAAAATAAGATAAACTCCAATACTACCAAACAAAAATTTTTAGAAATGAAATATGCAGAGAAATTAGTTTTAAAATCCATGCCTCTCTGGCAATCACCATATTGTTGTTTTTGTTTGATATTTAGAGTATGCCACATCATCATCACACACCACAAAAGGCAAATGCTACAAAAATGAAGAATAAAATTTAGATTGTGTGATATGTTGGAGGGTGCTAGCTTAACCTATTAAATGTTTCATCAGATGTGTACTATAAAAAGTTGATGAACCAGGTTAGAAAACCTAGAGCAATTGCAATTTTTCAAATAGATTGAACTCTATGATCCTGCCTGAAATAATATATAAGTCTATAGACGTCTCTAGTTGATTGCGGACTCTAACTGAATCTTGCCCTCATCAAATTTTATTTCTAACAAAAAAAAAAACAGTAGAAGATGTATGTTAACTCTGCCTTCATTGAGGTTAGAATAGAGTTGTGTATGCTATCTCTCATTATGCAGTCAATTACCCAAAAAATAGAAAATATGGATATCAATACAAATATGATTTGTTCACCTTAAATGTAGCTATACTACTAGAGCCCAGACAAATCTGTGGTCCAGCCAAAAAAGGACATCAAAACTGGTCGATCGTAGAGTGCGACAGACGCAAATAGCAACTTGCAAGCTGTTCTCAACAAGAGTCCGGCCCACCCTTGTAATGGCCCATATCGTATAGCGACCATGGGACGGGCCATGGGGCCCAGCAAGTGATTCGAAGAAGCCAATACCGGAATTCGGAGGAGCCATCCAAATTAAGGATTCCGGTCGTATTCCCGCCAAAACCATTTTTTTTTCACAGTATATAACGGATCATCCAACAGCCACTACAAGATCTGTGTGGATAAATGAAAGGGAGAGTTTGGAAGGCTTCGAAAGCTATCTGAGGCATGGCTAATAGTTGATCTTGCGAAAAAATATTAAATAAAAGATACAACCCGAACTCTCAAATCAATCGCCATCCAATGATTCGACGTTATTTAAATGAACAGCAATCTAAGTGAACTGAGGTTTCATTTTCTTGGCATTCAAATATTTTTGGATTGAAATCTAAGCTGGCATATTTGTAATAATTTGGATCCATGTTATGATGGTATAAGCAGGTCTCTCTTTTTTTCTTTTTTCTTTTTTTTCCCTCCTTACAAATAAAATAACACTCTAACAAATATATATATATATATATATATAGAGAGAGAGAGAGAGAGAGTAGATCTTCATGCAGATTGGATCATGTCAAATCTATCGTATTTGTCAGAAGGTTCAAGAAGACATCAATATGTCAAAGTTTTTGTGATCACATCCTGTCCTCCGATATCCCTTGGAATAAATCACCTACGATCTTGGTCATTTCGCTCCTCCCACTTGCAGTTTGGTCACTTTGGTGGATGCGTTGCCCTTTTGCTTTTGGACAAAAAGGCCCCAAGAACACAGCTTTTTCCTTTTGCAAGTTGGCGACCGATTCAGGATCTTTTCCACTGGTCCGGACGAGACCAGGTGATGCCTCCGATAGCCTTTGGGCAAAAGGGTACACACCAACCATGGGTTCATGTCATGCCCCTCACTCATCCCCCAAGACGGATCTCCAATCCACCATTGGTACCGTCAAGGGATCGCGATCCTCCTTTATCAATGTTCCAAAGTCCTGCTTCATCAAAACAGAGAAAATTTTGCTGCAGTACTCCATGATATGTGACTCTGTAACTAAGTTGATATGACGTTTTTCTATTTATATGCCTAGAAAGAGGAGGGATGGCATGACAGTCCCTAGCTTTTGTTTGATATCCCAAACATCTATGGAAGTTAATCATGGCTCCCAAGTATTGCATCATGAAAATGGAGCAGTCCTGAAAGGATATTGAGATATGTGGCTCTAGATGCAGCTCCATTGATATGCCCTCCCTCTATTCATATAGAACTATGGAGAGGAGGAACATCATAAATAGCTAACTTGTGGAAATGCCTTTTCTTTTTTTTTTTTAATCTTCCAAATGCATACAAATACTTAGATATATCATAAATCTATTGACACAGTCCCCATCAGGCTCCCTCTTTTCGAGGAACAGTGCCTGCCAAACATGGGCAAGTGGATGATTCGAATGACAACCTATCAATCTTATAGGTAGATTTTTCCATGATCTTCTAGAAGATTAGATGTGCATTTATCCTTGGTGTCAAAAGCCATCATGGATTTAGTTTAAAATAATTAACATGCTGCAGCAATTGACATTCCCAGCATATCAAAGAATATTCTTTTTTTGATTGAAATCAAGGAATATTCTTAAATTATAATATTTTCTCAAAGAAATAAAGGTTTTATTTTCGGTCTTACTAAATTATACAAAATATTCTATGCAAAGCAAGGAAAAAAAAAAAAAAAACTGTACAAAACCAAAAGCAGGTTCGACAAAGTCAGCTACACTGTTAAATGTTCTCAGGAAGGCAGGTTCTTCCATCTTCGCTGCAGTGCTGCAAATCCCCACTAAGCACGGCCAGTGACGACCACACTTGTCTCCTTTCCAATCACCTGCCAAAATTTTGGATTCCAAAGCTAGACACAGGTTGTGCCCTGCTGGTATTTGGTCCACCTATTTGCTGAGCCATCGGGCCCCACCAGCGACATCACCTTCACCTACACCTACGTACCACTTTATGCTTCCGCTAAAACCTTAATGGAGAGGCTCCTTCGAATCCCTCGTTATTGAACGTTTTATATATTCTATGGGAAAGGTTTAGCTTTTTCCCACTAGGAACTGCGGCAGAGACCAACAGCTTTTACAAAAGGGAGTAAGCTAGGATTCGATCAAATATAATAGTGGCGTTCGTATGATATAATAGTAATAACTAACCTATGAGTAAGATTATATTATACATGCATGACGATAGTAGAGTTAGGGGCTTGCATGGACGTGGTCCAAAAGGAAGAATGCTTGCGCATTTATATATTTTTACCCAGCTAAAAGAGTAGAGGAATGGAATACCATCCAGCTTTCCACCTTTAGACCTAATGATAATAATTATGCATGTCGATGACCATAGAAGAATCGAGAGCGAGTGCCCATCTTAGTGCTAGAGTGACGGGTTTAAATTGTAGATCATCCAAAATATTACAAATTATGGCATCGACCATGAAAGAATTAGAATGTGGGTTGTGTCGACGCCATCATGACTGTAAATTTGGGTTATGTTGTAATTAACTACACGTAATTGCATATAAAGCTGGCAAAATATGATTCGATCCATATTTGATCTATCATAAGCAGGTTTGGCTTTAAGTTCAATGGACTCGGATCATAAACAAATTGACTCGTTTAACTGATTTAATATTTGAGTCAGATTTGAGTTTCAGATATATGATCCATTTAACATATTTAATATTCAGATTGAATTGAGTCAAATGACCTGTTCAATCCATTTAAGACATATTTAATTGGTTTAAAATCTATTTAACCTATTTCTGATCCATTTAACCCGATCTGTTTAATATATTTAATCCGTTAAAAATCTGTTTAATCTAACTTGACCGACGGTTTAATAAATAAGTTAAGCAGATTGAGTTGAATAATTACCAATTTAATAAATAGCTCAGACTCATATCTGAATTTTTTACCTATTTAATAAGTAAATCGGATCTGAATTGATAATTTTTTGATCCAATCCACATCGATCTAATTATCACCCCTAATTGCATGGAGTAATAATTCAAAAATCAAGAATAAATCATGAATATAGGTTACTAGATCCAGCGACTATCATCGATTGGACCACCTATAGCAAGCTAGGGCATCTAGCAATTTATGTGAATCAATGCCTCTTCAACTGTCCTGGATATGATAGCTAGAGCATAATTTTGTGTTTATATGGAATAATGCCCCAACATAAATCATGTTGCATGCATTGTGGTGACTTGCAATTACAAGCAAGCAAGCATATTTGCTATCTTTATCATTCGTGCCAGATCTTAGAAAATTCTAACAATTGTGACTCACAATCAGGTGTAACAAGATGTTACCTAAAAAGATTTGTCGAAAGATATTATTGGGATTTTTTAACCCTATATTACTGTACGAGATCTACACCATGGGTGAGTGGAAGGAAAAGAAAGGGGTGGATGAGTGGACTCCTGTGGGCGACATGCTAGAGCATGTTGTGTTGTTTGTGGGGCTTTGGCCTTAGTGGCTAAAACCCGTCTCATGCCCCCCTCGCTTTTGAATTGCAATACAAGGATGGGACCTCGTGGCTGCCGGGAGAAAAAAATACAAAAAATCCTAACCCCACGGAACATTGTCGTCAACGCAAGCAAGAAACCAAGATCGATTTCCTACGTGGAGGTAATTGGTGGGACATGAGAAAAAAATACAGAAAACATGTGATTTAGCTTCTATGATAACTTTGGTTTTTTTGAGTAATACTGCAGGGATATTACTACCAAATTTATACCCTAAACTACTACCCAAATATATATATATATATATATATATATATATATATATATATATATATATATATATATATATATATATATATATATATATATACACCCTAAACTTCTCTCGGACATCAAGGTATGCCAAATAAATGAGCTAAGGCAGTTAAATCTGTATTTATTTTTAAGCAATTTGTTTTACTTCATTGCTAAATTGCAGGGATTAAATATTTTTGATAATTATAAGAAATTAAAGGGTGTAATACTGGAATTAGTTTGTCGATTAGATCAAGGAAATCTGAAACAATGGTTGGGTGACAGATATGCTGCTTGCGCTGAATAGTCCTGTAAATTATCATGGCATGGTCCAAAACCTTTATCATCACCCAAAAGAAAAGGAATTAGAGGGAGAGAAAGGAAAAAGGCCACTCATGCATGCCTGGGTAAAGATACACTTGAATAAAGACAGTATCTTTATAACATAATGCTGAAGAGTAATCTCCGAAGGGACCCTACAAATGGAATCGCACTTAAAAAGGAATGAAAATTTTCATCTTGAGCGTGATGCGGTATATTTTATTGGAAGGGCATGTAGCATAAAGAATAAGAATTAATGTAGCCTGGAGCTTTAATGTGAAACATTACATTCTCATATTAGTTTAATTCTTGAGATATTGTACTAGTTTATTTTATTTGGTGATTAAGGCCGGTGATATTAATAGAGAATATAATTTAACACTGCCCATCGTATTTCTTTTTACGACATCTAGACAAATGGCTACTAATACAACAAAAGCTGGAAAATGTGTCCCTCTATGATGTTTCAGATCCTTTAGCTGCCATATGATGCACAGGTGTGATGGCATAAATTGCTCCAAGTTGACTAAAAGAAAAATTCCATCAAATATTGTGGTGATAGGATTGTCGATGCCCCCATTCTACATGTACATGTAATATCGTTAGTTTCAAAGCAAACATTCGAGCCTTCGTTTATCAAAACCTAAACTATGAACATTTAACCCTTGGTTTTTGCTAAATCAATAATTCTTCTTCTTTATCTCTCTTTTCTGAGTTCTAGTGCAAGTTCTTCTATGTTTGGATTACGACAGTAATTTCATTCAGATCAAGCTGTAGAATTGTTTACTAGCTAGGCTTGGAAAAAGATTGCTTGAACTACTTTTTCAGTCAATTTGTAAATACTTTGCTCATTAATTCAGTTTAGTATTTGTGATCTAATTATGTGGTCTTGATAAGTTATACTTGTGTTGCTTCCTTGCTACACCTGTACTTTCTCTAGCTGTCACCATTTGCTTGCGTTTTATCCTCTCATGCTTCAGCAACATACGGAAAAATTCTATCATGAAAACTCTCATTCCGAAAGGAGGCATCATGTGCTCGCAGTCCCGGTGGTGAAAGGATGACGATTCCTGAAAGAAAAAGGAGAGAATTTTAAGAAAAGCTTGGACATTTGGTGCAACCATAGCAATTCTCAAACATGCATTTCCTTTTTAGCAGAATGGCAAGTGCTATATATGTTCATGTGTCAGTGTTTTTTTTCCGACAAAGGATATATTTATATACCAGTCAAAGATTTGAATGCAACAAGTGCGCTTGATGGCTGGGAAATAATGCACTCCCTAATCTACTCAATAAATTGTAGACCTTTGATTAAAAGTCAAGATATTCTATTGCTCCTCAAAGTTGCCTTTGCAATCAACGTCACCTACAACCTTTTTACTCGTGGTTAGCACTGTGTAAAGCCTAGCGTTATAATATTAAGCATATTCAAACCAAATTTATCGAGGATAAAAAGAAATCCTTCACATGCTTACCGGTCTATTTCACATTTAATTGATGTTTAGTAATCTATTTGATCAAGGGACAAAGCTGAAGCTTTTTCAAAGGCAATCCAGTAAGCGCCTAGATACTCTGGCCCAGAACCTTTTTACAGCGTATTTACATGATAAAGCCTTAGGGCATCAGAGCCTTCTCGACAAAGGAGACAGCATTGAGGCTCCAACTTTTCACCCTTTATGGGGAGTAAAATAATACAAAGCAATCTTTAGTGCCTCTTGCTTACAGGATGACACATATACCATCGGATGCTCGCTATATTCTTGTTAACTTAGCTACCAAGGAATGGCTCTTAATCCATGTATTCTTAGGTGCATGCAGTGCCAAGTGCTTACACTAGAAAGCTTCCAATCGAATTCGATTTGATTTCAGATCATGGATCCATAGCAACATCAGAAGAGATTAGATCAAGGTTAGCAGCATGAGGCTTCATGGTGCATCTGTCAAGGTGTTGCCAAACTATCATTCATTCTTGTTATAGCTCAGCTACCGTGCGATGTGGAGCAAGAGTGGTTACATGGTGTTTTACGTCAGCCATGTTTGAGAGCCTGGATCCTCTCCAATTTTGGACTGAATTCGAAAGGTCCAGTCCCACGATTTCAATAGTCTATCCATTGCATGTTGTGTGGTTGAGTGGGCTTTATGTGGTTCATGCAGTGTTTTCCCATGTATTCTATGTGACCTACTCAATTATGAACCATGTAAAATGTATGGACGGCTATGGTTGGTAATTAGACCTGGATATAGAAAAGAGAGTTTCTATCCTAACAACAGTTTACTGAAGTAACTTCCCTTTTCACATTAGCATCATTACGAACACTTGAATGGCACCAGAATGGCCCTGGTTACAACTGATAAGCATTTTGGAGGTCAGCTGCAGGCCTTCGACAATGCCGGCTAGAGGGGGTCCCTCATTTAGAAGAAGTCATGGCATATAAATGTAGGGGGAGGAGGGTACTCTTAGCTAGTACTTTCTGTATACTGATTTGTAAGCAATATTAGTTGGCATCCAGGTAAGTCAAAAATGTGACAAAGGAAAGGCCTTTATGCATGTCTTTAATTGACTTTCCGACACTATCTACTAATTTGAAACTAGCAAAGGATTCCATTTCTAAGAAAAAAAAAAAAAAGAACAAGGAACATTTGAAATTACATCAAGAAAATGTAAAGATTACCTGCATGGTTGATGAATGAAAGATAATTTTTGGTTTATCTTTTCCACATGGCTTATCAACATATGGAGCATTTATTTATCTCTCAATTGAGGTCAAATTAGGAGAGTTTCAGTTTCAAGTCACATGTTGCTTGTGTTTAGTAATACGATCAAGGATTGAATACAAGCCCAAGATTTATGTATTGAGGATCATGGGAGCCTTGCTCAATCACTTGCAACACTGCAATATACAGAGATATATATGAGTTATTTAGAACTGGATCCCTCTAATTATCCATTGCAACCTTGAATTACATATGATCCCAAGAGTTCCATTGATATAATTATTGAAAACACAACTTTGGGACGTGTTATTTTCATTGGTGATTTGTTATCGTCAGCCATAAGCTGTAATATTTCATACACATCATCTACATTTAGAAGAATTAGCTGACTCTCGGAGCTAGCATGTGTCCTTGATTTCTGTCGTTCAAACCCCGTTAAATTAAAACTCCTCGCTAACCAATTATATCATTATATGGACAAATCAAACACTCATTATAAAAAAATTTATATAAACAAGGTAATGTGAATCTCTTGTCAATTTTTTCAGAAAAAAATAAGCTTGTGTCATATGCTAGAATTAATATATAGGAGTGTGATAGAGTCTCCTAAAGTAGTTTTAGTGTGCAAGCCACTGATGCATGCACAGAACGTACATTTTGATGATGGAAGATCATGATATTACATTGGCTCTTGAATAACTAGCTTTGATTATTGGATGCATTTTAGGTGTTTAATGTGATTTTTCTCTTTGATAAACTTCAATGAATAGTTCCATTCATGAGTATGGCTGTCTGACCCACAACCAAAGAACTCCCACGTCCAAATTTAGCTTAAGAAATGTTGATTTTCCTGATATGGTACTTTTAGCATGTTAACTTTCTTTGTAGTCAATTACTCACCAGTTTTCTTAATTTGTTTGCATGCTTCTTCTGAGCTGGAACGTTACATCAATGCTTCCCACCTTATCAACTACTGGGCGTCAAAGTAAAATCCGAGGACACACGGTAATACATGAAGGGTGTCAATTAATCTTCTAGAATCCTTGCTATAGAAAATTTATACATCATGGATGTATCCATACACCTTGTTGGTTGAGAATAGCTATCACTCCTAGGACTGAGCAAATAACCAAAATCTGAAGAAATCTATCTAATCCGATCCAATAAATATCAGTTTCAGTCAGTTGAAAAATATAAATCAAATGAAATCAGATGTGGATTTGTAAAAAAATCGATAATTTACGATCGGATTCGATTCCTACACTTTTAATCTATATAAAATCGAACCCAACTGATGTAATATTTCACAAACTCACTTTCATTTTGGAACGGCATCATTTAGACTTCAATACTTCATTCTAAAAAATATCGCGTCACCTATTTGAATTGATGAAAATATTAATATTAAATTATTGATGGAAGCACATTAATTTTAGATAATTCTAAAGTGAAAACTTTTAGAGCTTTCAGACGAGTAAATCTTTTTTTTTTTTATGCAGGTTAAAAAAATAAATTCAAAATTTGTAACTTATAAGATTTAGATTTTTTTGCATTAAACTGACTAAAAAAAAATAAATAAGCTTAAGTGGACTAATATTGGACTTAAAATCAATATTGGGTCAACATTAAAATTCAAACCACCACAATCCATCTGAACCCGCACAACCTATCTGAACCCACTACAAACCGTTTGTTTCGTTGAATATTTTTCAATTCAATTAGATTTAGTTGGATAATTTTTTTTTCTCAATCTGATCGAACTCGATTCGTACTCAACCTTAATCACTCCCATTTATTTGAACTGAATTATTTTACAATAAATGAAAAAGTGTGTCCAACAATACTGCCAAGTATAGGCTTGCATGCTAAAACATATCGAATACTCAAGTTGTAAGATTTATTATAGGCAAGATTTGCTATGTTGATCGATTTCAATGGATATGTACCAACCATATCGTACTGTATCAGTATTGATGTGATATATAATTTGAAAAATATACCAACACTCAGTACATCAAATCAGATATCATATTAGACATATCGATTAAAAGTGGCAATTGAGTTGAATCGAATTAGATACAGGCCGAATCGAAGCAAATGGGATTAAAAAATCATCAATTTGAATCTGATTTGTTAATTAAACAAATAAAAAATTTAGATTTGAGTCTGACCTATTTATTAAACAGGTAATCTGAGGGTCAGATCATATTTTATCAGCCTTAATATCGATACTATCGTAGAAGAGCATCGATATGGAGTCTGATATCAAGACGGTGAATCTTGTCACGAAATATCCATTGCCTAAAATTGAGATTTTGCTATCTTGTATAATCAGAGAAGCTTAAAAAATTACTTCTATTTATACAAAAAAAAAAAAGAAATGGGAATTTATTGCATCAATTCTATGATTCATAATCTCTGAGCATGGGATAGTTCAGAGGGATACAAGTCATGATCCATCAGTTTGGAACAGCGGGGGAACATGTAATCATGCATGCTATCGTTTTTATCCGGCATCAAATTCCTATCTCTCTCTTTTTCTCCTTTCCTCCTGTCTCGCAGCTCGGTTCCTTCAATATGAATCTTTGTCCCAATCAAGTAGGCATCTCTTTCTCTTATGTTCCATCTTAGCCTTTAAGGCTTTGGACATGCATCCCTTTCGCAGTCAACCGAGATATTTGATGTAAAAGAGGGGATAAGAAGCAAACATGTGGCGAATACACTTGCCCCCATCTTTATCTTTGATATGGTGGACGCAAACAAATCTTTCTCATCGTGGAGACCAGTACTAATGAAAGGTATGCCTCCGTTTCTTTTGTGGCCACTTTTCCATTTGGAAAAAGATGAGACCATCTTAATCCCTTCTCACACTATTCTAGCGTGGAAGGATGGTATCGAACCTCTAGAAACACTGTTTTGTTCTGAGAGCAAGTGGGACGCGAACGTGATGTCCAGGGGAAGATTTTTCCTGTGCATGTGTGGCCAGCGAACGTAGGAGCGTTCGCAAACGTGTTGCTCTACCATGCCATACCATCAAAATATAATTAAGTTAATGTGATATAATGACACATCACGTTGCATTGGATCATTTGTGACACAGGGGCATATGATAGTTGGAGTTAACAAGAGACTGCCATTAACTAATGATTAGATTTGATTGCCATGCTTTTTTTAAACCTTTTTTTTTTTTTTTTCCCTTCTGTTATTGTAATGCATATTTCATGCTTTTGTCGGACATTCTAGAAATAAGAATTTAAAAGTAGCGAAGTCAAAAATTAATTGTAGGATACCTATTAAGCTATGCAAATACTATAAAACTCTAATCTGATTATAGATTTTCCAACCATTCATTCTTATTCTCATGTACGTATATCGCACGTGTTAAACATTGATATTTTGTCACCAGCTATCACTATTATGGAACATATGTGAAACATCGCTGTCCGGTATCTGTGTCCCGTCTAAATCATTTATGTCTAGGTAAAATGTTCAAAAATACCTAGAACCATCATTAAGGATTCAAACTCATGGTTACCTCATAAGGAGGTAGGATAATGACTTGGAGTTATTAGTTCATTCATTATATGAATCAAATGAAAGCAATTGGTTCCTGACTTAAAAAGAACATATTTTATTTGATTTCCCCTTCTACAAATCACATGTTTAAGGATTTCTATTTTGGATACAATAATTTAAAAAATGTAAATGATATAATTCAAGTTCTTGCCTAAAAAAAAAAAAAAAAAAAAAAATCCCTTCTTGACTAGCATGCTATAAGATGTCAATTTATATTAAACGGGGAAGGGCTACCATAGCTAAGTGATTTTTATTGGTAGCCCTTCACTTATCCTAAAACACCATGTTGGCACCTCTTTCTTTGTGTGTCGTATTCTTTTATTTGCCATCTACCCAGTGACTCTTGGATCGCGTTTCCAAAAATTAAATAGATGCATGCTACTGTATTTTTTTAAAGGATTGCCAACTATGAATCCTTATCCCCTAGCTTTGATCTGCCATGTGTTTAAAAACCAATTTCACAAATACCTTAGTTTGGCAAAGCATTTTAAAAAAGTTATGGGAGTCAAGGAACATCTTGTGTATCAGGATGCTCTTAGGTGGTATACTTCTTTCAACTAAATATCTTTAATACAATAACCTAGCCATTCCTAATGATGGCGAATATAAAAATGGTAGACATGAAAGAGTTACTGGATCCGTCGGTATTTATTGTCCCCTTTTTTTTGCGAATGACAAGTGCATTTATTGGAAGTTTAAGGATCATCGCAGTGTGAAAGTCATGATAATTTACAAAATGTTCACATATTTTTTTCTACAGAGCAACTTTGGAACTTATTTCCTACTCAGTCTTTTTTTTTTTTCTTTAGATGATTTTTGCCGTCTGATAATTTATTTATGTTTTAATCCATTTTCTCATTATAAAAATATAAAGAGCAAGGATTTTGTATTATCCAAAATCATATTAAACATGGGTCACTATATTACCTTCAAAACAAAAATATTTTCCTTAAACATAAACTTTTATTTTATTTAATATATTTTTAATTTTAAAATAGTGCTTTACATTGAATGAAATCTCTTTACTTATATTGTGTAAATGTATTTGTACCAAAATAAATAGCACCGGCTTTCTTTCGCTCATCATGTCTTAGAACCCGATCCAATCATACAGATTTTTTAAAATGAATCAGATTGGATCTAAATATATCGGATTGATTTGGATTCTGTGCCAATCCGACCCATACATAGTTTTATAGGGCATGATAACAAAAATTTTGTTATTTATTTAAAATAATACTTTGCATTGAGTGAAATCTTTTTATCTATATTATATGTATTTATATCAAAATAAATAGCACCGGCTTTCACTCACCATGTCTTAGAATCCGATCTAGCTATATGGATCTTTTAAAATATGTTGAATTATATCTAAATAGGTCAGGTTGGTTCGGATCGTATGACAACCTAATCTATTTGCAGCCTTAGGGGGCATAACAACAAAAATTCTGTAATTTATATGGGACCCACTTGATTCGGCGCTTGACATCCACAAAACAAATGGGCTGTGCTGTATAACAACAAGCCCCGCACGTGTTTCCCCATTATACACTGCAACAACTTCTCGAGCATATCTGCTAAGATTTTTCGTTCCCAAAATTAAATCTGCATAGATTTCCTGCTGATGGGTCAAATAAAGCAATCAGGCTAGCATGCATCCTGTGGTACTGTCACTTTTCCAGGGGACTAACGGGCCCAGGATTAAGACCCTTTGGAAATATCTAAAAACTCAACAATTATCACGAGTTTCTCGTGCCATTGCGCCCACCCAGTTAAACTGCCCTTCCTAACCCACTGTTCTCTCTCACACGATCTCATGCAAAGTTCGCAGGTGTATACCGGCAGCCGGACCATTTGCGTTATCCGGCAGTCTTAGTGGCTGAGTCATGGTATTTCTGATACTTATGAAACCATTTGATGGTCTCACAAAGATACATCAAGATGTGCTATCTAAAGATTTTTTTTTATCAAAAAAAAAAAAAAAGCTGCGATCGGATAAGTTCTATGTCATTTACATAGGTCCGCATGTTGATGGAGCCCATTCGAGCATGAACATTCCGTCCATCTTAGATGATTTTGCTCGGAGAATTAGTCCTCTCTAGCTCCTGTACATGATGTAATTAAAAAAAGATTCAAACTTTTGAAGTTCTTTTTAAAATCATTGCATATAATTAGATGTTAATGCGCACGACATTTACTCAAATTTTCTAACCTTCGTGATATTTTTTACATGCACACCAAATTTGTGTTCACCACGTGACAAGAGAAAATTAGGATAACCCAAAAGAGTTTTATGCAGTACAAATGAGGTGATCAGGTTTAGATTGCCAAGCCAATAAAGGTTGGGCCCCAAGAGTTTTCATATGCATCACTCCAAAATAATTCCCCTTCTTGATTGTACAAATATACTATCTGTGCACACACGATTCTATTTGTATCTTGTTACTAGAAGAGCTGTTCTTTTTTTACAATATTAACCATTGAATTGCACGTCTCATGGATCTCTATGCATTATTATGAACTTTTTATTGATCTCTACATGAATATTGGGACCAACCAAATGTTGGACTTGTGCAAAAGAAGATAAATTTCTTTTTCACATCGAAGGTACATATCCATCTCTATCGTATGGATATTTACATAGAATAACTCAACTTCGAATCATGGACTCTAAGATAAATATGGATTCAAATTGTACCTTTTTGTACAAAAGAATGATTGATCTCATTTTAAGACAGCAATCATTAGACATGGCATTCAAAATATAATGGATCACTTTCTTCCATCTATGGCTGATATATTGCATTTTGAAGACCGTACAAAACATAATTTAATAGTTAAAATTTTTAAGATTGTGAAAGAAGATGAATCATTCTCTTAGGTGAAATGTACGACTTAGATTAGATAAATATTTGTGTCAATGGGTTATTAAAAGAAAGATTGATCCTTTTTTGTAATGTTAACTATTGAATTGCACGTCTCATGGACCTCTAAGTATTATGAACTTTTTATTGATCTCTGCATGGGTATTGGGACCAACCAAATGTTGGACTTGTGCAAAAGAAGATGAAATTTTTTTTTTCGCATCGAAGTTATATCCCCATCTCTACCATATGAATATTTATATAAAATAACTCAACATCGGACTATGTGCTCTAAGATAAATATAGATTCAGATTGTACTTTTTTTTGTATGAAAAAAAATTGATCTTATTTTATGACAATAATTATTAAGTTGTATTTGACATAGATTTCAAAATATAATGAATTATTTTTTTCATTCACAGTTTCAGTTCAGATATTATATTTTGAAGATAATGCAAAATATAATTTAATAATTAAAATTTTTAAAATTGTGAAAGAAGATCAACCATCCTTTTAGGTGAAATATTCAACCCAGATCGGATAAATATTTGTGCCAGTGGGTGTCGTGTCCTCCCTAAAGGATCACGCAGTTCCCATGAAGCGCTTGGGCTTAGTGGGTCCGTGGGGTCACAACAAGCGCATTCCCCTGCTCGCCGACCCCAGCATCCTATACCCTTTGCCACTCCATTTGTTTCCCAAGCATATCCGTCGTTCTATTTCGGGCTATTTCATGTTTGGAGTACAGCTAATAATCATTTACCCCCTTTTTTTTTTTTTTTTCTGATCCCCCGTAAATTCATTTCTATCCCCACTCCCACTCCCACATCCTCATCCCCACCCTCCCTTCCACCTTCTATAGCAGGTATCCTTCGTATCCCCAAACGATCACATTCTTGCCCCAAAACCCGGAACTTAAAGTTCTAATATTGATGTTATTCCATCATCATGGATCTTACTTATATTAATCTAAAAACTTATCCATTTCATCGTATAAGATTCAAAAATATTTATTATTGAAATAAATAATTATAATTTTTTATTTTCTTAATAATAATTATTTTGATAACTTTATGGTTATATTATAATAAAATAATAATAGCATTCAGGTCCACTTGACATAAAAATTTTTCATAAAGATACTATTTTTTTTTTGAAAAAAATATTTCCTAAGGATTATATAATTTTTAGAAGAAATATAATAAAACAAAAATTCTATAAAAATATTATTCTATGCAGAAGAACAATACAAGCCATAAATAATGACACCATTATTTTCATTATACGCAGCCACTCTAGGTCATCAGGTTGACATATGACTGATTCAAATATTCATAATTTCTTTACACAGCATATATTCGTTATTTTAAATGAAGTCTCAGATATCGTTTACCGGATATCACCGGTTAGAGTGCAGTTTTCTTTACCTGGTATTGTCAGGTCAGGAGATAAAGAGCGGAGCGAGAAAGAGGTTGGAGGATGGTTATCGTGATTCGAGGTGGGTACATATATCAGCGTGCGCCGTGCGGCGAGCTTCTGCATGCGTCGGTGGGTTATATAAGGACTCAAGGGGTGGGGGAGGAGAGAGATGGGGAGCGGAGAAGGACAGCGCGTCCTCGGGTCTCGCTATCGCCGCTCCGCTGGACGGATAGCGATCGGTGGCGTTATCCCAGCTTTCCACACGGTGAATCACTTCTTCCCCCCACCACTCCTCTCCCTCCTCTTCTTCTCATCGTCTTTCTTCTTCCGTCTCTTTGTCCCCCCAAAACCGGCGTCCAAACCCTTCTGGAATAGACCGCCCCCCTCCGTACCCATCACCCACCTCATTGCGATCCAAATCCAGGTGATCCGCTTTCTTTCTTTCTTTCTCCAGCCGATTATTCCTGCCCCAATCTTGATTTTCTTGTTCCACGTTTCTTTATTACCGCGTTTCTTGCTGTTATTTTTCGAATGCCGGTGGGAGGCGTTGCAACTTTCTTTGTTTTTTTACCTCTACTTTCCTTACTTTATTATAGTTTTTTATGCACATTTTTATCACATCGATGGTGGGAGTGTATGATTTGGGTTCTTGGTTCGATCTGCGAATCACCATTGATTTGTGTGATCTACGACAAAAATAACAAAAAGATATAGGGACCACCGCCTCTCTATCTCTCTCGCGCCCGCACCATTCATCTCTCTCTACCTTCTATTTATTCCATTTATTCGTTCTTTCTCTCGTCTCAAATCTTAATAGACCCACCCAAGAACGAATTTCTTGCTCGTTAAGAAGAACCTGCTGGAGTTCTTGGTGATAACTGTAGCACTGCGGTGGCCACTGAGTTTGTGTTAGAGTTGGCCATGAGAACAAGAAAGCACCGTTCTTTAACCCAGGCTGAGGCTATTCCTCCTTTCTATCTTCTTGTTATTCTTTGATTTTGTTTTTCTTGGTGATTTGTTTGTATTTGTGTGGCGTGCCAGCTGATGGGCCGGGGCGCTGTTCGAATGCAGGGGAGCGGCGCCGCGGGTAGTTAAGCCGGTGTACAAAGGTTGCCTCCGGGCCGCCGGCCGAGCACATGCTGGGGAACAAGTACAACAGCCGCAACCCCACCAGGGTCGAGCGGCTGGTGTGGGACCGGGAACAGCGGAAGTCCAACCGGGCCTCCCACCAGAACGATGCCGGCCGCAGCAGCGATGGTGGCGGCGGTGATGATGATGCTGGGAGCTGCGGGAGGGAGCCCAGAGTGTTGCAGCGGGAGGCCGAGGAAGCAAGGGAGGTGAACTGCGAGCGCAGCGCCGTCTCCAATGGAGAGGTGGTGGATGCTGGCTTGGCGGTGGGCAAGACGGCCGGGAAGGGATGCAAGAGGTCTAATGGGAAGGCCATGAAGCAGAGGCTGCTGGTCGTGGCTAATAGGCTGCCGGTGTCGGCGGTCAGACGTGGTGAGGACTCATGGTCGCTGGAGATCAGTGCTGGTGGGCTGGTCAGTGCTCTTCTTGGTAAGTGGATTCCTCTGATGATGTCCAGATGATGTTTTTTTTTTTTTTTGTTCACTGGTCTTTGCTAGTCATAAAGTATTTTATACATGGACTGGTAGGTTAGTTGTTTTAAATTTTTGAGCTTATATTAACGTTTCTACAACAAAGAAATAGTCCATAATATCTGTATATGTTTTTTGTTCATGCATGGGTATAACAGGAATCTTTTCAATCGTAACTTGGTACTTTCTGCAGCAAAAGGAATGTTGGCCAGGGAAAAAAAATGTTTATGCTTGTTCGTTTCTTCACTGTTGTAGGTGTGAAGGATGTTGATGCAAAATGGATTGGATGGGCTGGCGTAAATGTGCCAGATGAAGTGGGACAAAGGGCACTAACAAAAGCTTTGGATGAGAAGGTCTGTTAAATTTTCTTTCTTCATCTATTTTTGTTTGTGAAGTTGTTTCTGTTTCATAGCTTGATAGTATAGCCTGGTAGATTTGTTATGGATTTCTCTCTCAACAATTGTCGTTGCGTTTTGAAATGCCTCCTGGAATGCCGTTATTTCGTTTGAAAACAGAGATGCATTCCAGTATTTCTTGATGAAGAAATTGTACATCAGTACTATAACGGCTACTGCAACAATATCTTGTGGCCACTCTTTCACTATCTTGGGCTTCCTCAAGAAGATCGGCTTGCAACAACTCGCAGCTTCCAGTCCCAGTTTGATGCTTACAAACGGGCGAACCAGATGTTTGCTGATGTCGTGAACCAGCATTATCAAGAGGGAGATGTTGTTTGGTGCCATGATTACCATTTAATGTTCCTTCCTAAATGCCTCAAGGAGTACAACAGCAGTATGAAAGTTGGTTGGTTTCTTCACACGCCGTTCCCTTCCTCAGAAATTCACAGGACCCTGCCATCCCGCTCGGAGCTGTTGAGATCTGTTCTTGCAGCTGATCTAGTCGGGTGAGCAGATATATTCTTTTGATACTTTAGGTAGCATGTTTTTGTCACACATCGCTTTCCACTCTTTGACATGGTATTCCATTATAAATTTAGATTTTCTGTTACATGACCCACTTTCAGAAGAATCTGCATGTTTGTCAAATTGAATGTGGACAGCAAACACACATGCACATATACACACTCTTTCCTTCTTATACACATATAGTATGGTTGTATGGAATTATACAGATACTCTATTCTGGTTTGTTTGACCTTATTATGGTACGTGACTTAGAGGATTGCAAAAAGAGTATTGGTACTGCATGGTGAGTGCTGTTGTCAATGGGATTTTATGGAGCATTATGGTCTGCTGATCGCCCATGCATTATACTTTGGCTTTGCTTTCCTGTTTTCTTTTAAGCAGGCAATGCTTTTCCATATGTCATCTTCTTTGTTTGCAATCCCATAATGTAACATTATTTGTCTTCTTTGACTACAATGATGGTTATTTGACTATTACATAACTGTGGTTGTCTAACATGTTCAGTGAAAGGCTGTTGGAATCAGATATTTTTTCCTGTCAATGGTTGACATTAGTATATCATCATAGATTCCTAGGGCATGGTAAGTGTGTACTGAATCTTCATACCTGATGTGTAATCCATGTTGTCCTAACAATCAAGCATTTTTATATGTACACAGTTCTAGGAGATAGCATGTTGATCAAAAAGCATTGCTACAGTTCTTGGGGTGTCAAAATGCAAAAGACATGCATTCGAAGACTGGAGCGATGTTCAAGTTCAAATGGCGATTGAGAAGAAGTGGTGGTAAAGCAAGGAAAGACATTGCATAATAGACTCAAGAACATATAAAAAAGAAGAAGAAAAAGCTATCAGTGCTCAGTATTTGAGTTATGGACATCTATAAGAAGGCGGGGAAGATGTAACACCATCTAGCTTAAAGGGTAGAGTATGAACCTATTTGATTTCTATTGGTTCTCAATTTTAGTGATAAAGATATTCCATTTCCATTGCTTCTTATTTTTAGCTACAGTTGTGGTGCTCAACTTAGGTTTGTATGAAGATGGAAGAAAATTTAATTATTTAATTGGATGAGTGCTTTCTTAGGATCTGGAGCTTTAGAATTGGGGACTAAAATTAATCCAGATTTCTTTGGGAAGTTGTGGAGATTTATAATGGAGATGGAGCTGAATCCCCTTGCATAACTGATGTAACTCATTAGTATGGTTCTCTACATGGGGCCTGAGAGTTGGAGGTAAGCTAGACACTTGGATCTAGTATATGTAATTATTTTATGGGGCTACATGTGTATGTTTGGGTACTTGGTGTATGATTTTGAAAGGATGCCTGAAAGATCTCATTAAGAAGGTTTATTTGGTAGAGGAATAGGATAACAGGGGGAGGACAGAGGTTTAATCTGTTATTGGTCTTGGGGATTTTTGCGCTAAAATTGTTGATTTAGATGTTTTAATGTTTTTTCTTCTTCTCCCAAATGTGATGCTTGACCTAGCTGGGTACCTTGCAGCTATATTATTGCCTAACTAGTTGATACAAACCTGATCACTGACTTCAGCCTGCAGCTCTGCATGAAAGGAAAAAGAAAAAGCCTAGGTGTACAAACATATTAGTGAATGGAACTGAAATGACTATAAAGATCTCTATCACTTTGAAGGAATTTGTAGAGAAGGACAAGTTGAAAAGGCAAAACAGACCTCGTTCACTGTTGAGGCAAGTTGTTTTAACCATTTGAACTTTGTTTGATCATCTAAGGGGGTCAGCCATCTGGAGACGGCCTAACTCTGTTGGTCTACATTAAGAAACAAATTTCGGTCTAAAATGCTAAATCTCATATTCTGACAGTTTTGGTTTTTGTTCTGGAAGTTTGGTCTGCTTAGTATTTTCTAGCTTCGCATCTCTCAATTTCATTACTTTCTTCCCTTTGTTTTGTTTAGTAGCCTTTCATATCTCATCTGTAACCTCTTAAATTTGCTTTGCATTTGTGTTTTAATAATTGTTGCACTATTAGAGTCCTTTGCCCATTTGCTTCCATGTATTAACCTTGACTGTCTTCACCTTCAATCTGCTGAACAGAGGTCCCCCCTCCCCCTCCACCCGCTCTCCTGGTGTCATGATTTTATAATCACTAGTGTCTGTCTGAGGCATGCCAAACTAGAGCCAATAATAGATAGAATTGCAGGCTGCATTAGTTATCTCTTGTTAATTTGTTTATTTTCCTCTGCTTTCTCTATGTTTTCACCATTTTTTTTTCCTTCATTCTTTTATAAAATTCTTTTTTAATGGCAAAAACTATCACATTTATTGCTTTGTCTTCATGACTTTAACTGCCTCGGTCAGTATATGTGTTTTCATGTTACACTAAATCAGACATCTGTAGGGACATCTTCATAGCCTCAACTGCATTAATTGGTTTCAGTTGTATTTCCGTGGTACAATTCCGTAGTAGCCAAGAATTACTAATGGCATTGCTTGAGAAGTTGATGCCACTGTTCCACAGTTGAAGTATATTGATCTTTTCGGGTGATCCTTGGGACTGCTTTACATTTCTATGTGATCTTCTTCCTGGCTTTGATGGCATGTGTTCCATTAAATGTTACTCCATGGTGCTAGCTATGCCATTTTCACACTTCTAATAGATCATTAAGTCTGGAGGTTGCTTCAAAATTTGATACGTTTCCTGATTGTTGCCGATTTCTGCTGATTGCAGTTGATTCATTTTGTCTTGCTAACATTAGATAATTGCTTGCTGGGAAAACTTCCACATATCAACCATATTGATTGTTGGTTTATTTGCATTTATTTGAGGGTTGAAATATAATTTATTCTTCTTTTAATCTTGAGTATTCATAGTTTATATCTGAGCTTACAACTTCGGGATGCTCTTTATGATTTGTTGATCAATACAACTATGTTTTTGTCATCACAATTTTTTTTCCTTGAATGATATTTTTTACTAAGTTGATTGTCCAGTTTTCACACATATGATTATGCAAGGCACTTTGTAAGTGCCTGCACTCGTATTCTTGGACTTGAGGGAACACCAGAAGGGGTGGAAGATCAAGGAAGGCTGACTCGAGTGGCAGCGGTATAGTTTTGAATTATTAAATTCATTATTTAGTTTGATACTTAGAGAAGTAACACTTAATGTTTATTACCTTTGGCTTTATAAATGTAGTTTCAAAAGCTATGTTTAATGTATGAATATTTTAAACAATCATCCTTTGCTTGAATTGGTTTTCTTCCCTGGATTTTTGGGCTGGAAATTTCAGTTTCCTATTGGGATAGACTCTGACCGGTTTAAACGAGCACTTGAGCTTCCAGCAGTCAAAGAACACATCAATGAATTGACACAGAGATTTGCTGGCCGGAAGGTAGGAAGTATAATCATCTTACACGAGTTGCTTATTTTGATTAAATTCATAATTAATCATAAATTTGGTAGGTGGTGATAAATATTTTGCATGATAAATATTTTGCATCACAAATAACCAGAGACCAGAGAGTACTGTGAACTAGAGAGGTTGGTTGTGTTGTTGGGAACTGTGAACAACTCTGACATTTTATTAAATGTTTAAGATTACATGTGTGATCATCATATTAATAAATATTATTATGATCTAGGTATCATATTCCACTTTTATGTCTTTCAGAAACTACTCACCAGCTGCCAAATGAATTTCAGTAATTACTTGCACGGATAGGTTGGCCCATCACATGAGTTATTTGGTTGTTTTTTCATTTTCATCTTAAAGTTTGCTATAGTGGGAGTACCAATATTAGCCTTAAACTATGTAGTAGTCTAAAATTTTGATTGCTGGTGTGAGCAAGGCCCTTCATTAGTTGGGCAGATTTGCTTAAAAACATTCTACATTAATCTATGATTCTCAAAGTTTGTCATTTGGTTGGATTTTTTTCCTATGTTAGAGAATGGCAGGGATGATTCAAGCGGTGTTCTACCTGAAAGTCTTAAAAGTTAGGCTGGAGTCTCTACTTTCTTGTTATCTTTTTGGTTTTTAAAACTGTTTAGTACAATATTTGCTAGAATACAGCAATCTGTTGGTTTAATTCTGGAGTCATCATTATAGTTCAAGGGTTCAAGTCCCGGTGGGACATCCTGCAGGGCACCAGGACATGGTACTATCTTGACTGAATGGGAAAATTAGGACAGCCCTGTCCCATGTGATTTAAAACCTTGGTTGTTGCTATTATTTTGTATGCAAGAGTCTGGGTTTTTTTGGAGAACTTGCTGCACAACTGTGGGTTTGTTTTGAGTAATATTGAACATTCATAGAAAGAAAATTCTTTCTGCTGGTTTCACTAGTGTCATATGTCACTGTGGCAAAGTCAAATGGAGAAGGTGCATATCATGATGGTTATAGGAGAAATGTGAAGCCTTTATAGATAAATACCTTTTTCCGGGGAAAAAATCCCTCTCATATAATGTATTAGAATCTAAAATGGGAATGTATTATTCAATTCACATACATAAATAAGAAAAAAAAATCTGATAATAAAATCCAATTTAAAGCATTTCATTCGTCAATTGGATCACAACTCTCTGCCATATACTCAAGTCATTTATTGCTTTCTTCCTCTTAGGAGGCTCCGGGTTTAAACACTAGAGGTGTTTCCCAGGTGTTTGACCTTGGTAATGCTTGCGTTATTTCTTTGAAATGATTCGTGATGCCCCTGCTGTCATTATAGACAATGGTCTCATTGTAAAAATATTAAAAGTATCTAATCTGAAACATTTATTTTTGATGGGGTCATAACAATCAATTAAATACTCTTCCACGGGACTCACGCATTTGCATTACATATTATAGATTATGTCCATCCATCATATGCTCCGTACTGAATCGGTCATGTGCATTATGGATGCTATGCAATTCGCTGAGTAAATGGCAAATATCCTAAAGCCAAATATTTATTGTTTGATGAGTCATATACTCACATCCGTCTATTAAATAATCTTTCCTATTGAATCAATTGGGTGCATTGCATGA
Organism: Elaeis guineensis; assembly: GCF_000442705.2. Lineage (NCBI taxonomy): Eukaryota > Viridiplantae > Streptophyta > Magnoliopsida > Arecales > Arecaceae > Elaeis > Elaeis guineensis. The sequence continues at coordinate 116,907,852 of NC_025994.2, read as the reverse complement.
GCTGAAACTTTTGTGTAGTAAATCGCTAATTATCTTTCATTGTCTTAGTCTTGTTTTTTGTTTAATCTAATAAGTTTATCTTTCGGGTTCTTGAAAACTTTGTTGTGGTAGTAAATACAAGATTGGGTTTTGTCAATCTACTATCCTTCTATTCTGTTTTTAAATTTTTTTTCTCTTACACACCTACTCTACCTGTGTGGAATTAGTGGATCTTGTGTTCTTATCTCATCAATAATGCATGTTCAACAACTTCCCAAATCATGCTCACCATGTACTTATAGTCTTACGTTCTTCATGATGGCTTTACCATCATGGTTCTTTATGCATGCTCATTTGAAGTTATCATATTGTGAAAGTTAAAAATAAATATGACCATGATTACGTAATGCATATATCCAGGTTGCTTTCTTTTTGATATCCATGAACTGAACTAATTATGCAATATTTGTTAATTAGATAACATAAAAGTCCTTTTGATCAATTGATGTCCTTGCCACATGTTAGGTTTCATCATTACTATATGCTCTTTTAATCTTGTGATATGGCTTCAATGCTTATTCCTATGTTCAAGCATCCTTTATTTTTCTAACTTCATTGTAGTCACAGATGATTTTCTAAAGATCAATACCATGTGGCTTTACATATTTAAAAAGTCAATATAACCTCTAGAAGATAATTAACATATCCATGTAAGACTTTATATGTTAATCTTGATCATAATATAAAAAGTTGCCCTAAATATAGGGCTGAAACCGGATCGGATATGGATTGGATACCAGCATATCCATATCCATATTTGTTTCATCTGATGAATACAAATACGGATACGGATATTATTCGGATGCAAAAATTCATATTCATATTTGTTTTAAACAGATATGGATATAATTTGGATACTGAAATTATGGATATAATTATACATATAATTTAGATAATTAAATTATATGACTACAGAATCAAAGATATTACTAGATAAATGATAAATCAAGTTAATAACATATTTATATAGTTGTATATTTTTCTTAAAAATTAATAAGTGCTATATAAAATTATATAGGGTTACATGTAGATTCGGATATTCGGATACGGATCGGATAGTTGTCTATCCATATTCATATTTATTGTTCTTAGACGGATATGGATACGGATATTAGTTGGATCTTTAAATTTCTATCTATATCCAGATCGTTTCGGATACAAAATTGGATTCGGACGGATAATATCCATACCACTTTCACCCCTACCTAAATATGAATGCTTGGCTGATGAGTATCCATAAAGCCTGCATGAAGTAATTGGAATAAGGCTTGATGGATATCATTATGATTATGATACTTCTAAGTTCCAACAATCCAACCTTTGTGTTTGCCCCCCACCCCCCCTCCCTATATATATAGTGCATATGCATTATCTATATATGTACATATATGTATAAATATGTGTATATGCATTTTTTTAAAACTTGTTTATTACTTTTCATCATGAGTGGTGGATTTGTGTACCCTTTAGTTATTGGGCCATGGACTTTTACTATGTGCTTAGCGTTAGACTATTATTACTTGTTATTTTTGGACCATAAACTTATTTGATTTAAATATGACAGGTAATGCTGGGTGTAGATCGTCTTGACATGATTAAAGGGATTCCACAAAAGATTTTGGCCTTTGAAAAGTTCCTCGAGGAAAATCCAACATGGCGTGATAAAGTAGTGTTGCTGCAAATTGCAGTGCCAACGAGAACCGATGTTCCTGAATGTATGTTATCATTTTTATAAGTAGTCTGTGCATCTTTACTTATGTATATATAGCAGATAAAATGACATTTACTTGTGCTCCTTTTAGTATTTTCCTTCCTAAGTGTTGTGATTTTTTTTAATCAATTTTATAACTATATAACTATAAAAATAGTAAATTCAGTAACAAAATTTTAAATATGCAAAAATGCCAGAATTTGCCTAATGGTATGACAATAAGTTAATTAAATACAGATCAAATTGATATATAGAATCTAGATATGCAAATAATGTTTCAATTCTCATGTTTGTAGTTGTTCAATAATAATCAAACCCTACAAATCGGTAGATTGCAAAAGATTCTTAGATTATTTTGAGTCATGCCATCTAATTCTCTCTGTATGCTTTTATTTATTCATTTTTCAATCTTAGATTTGTTATGACCTTTGAGTATACATTGCTGATGATTTTTGAATTTCTAGGAATCCCTCAATAAAGAATCTACATATATCTTGTCCTCAATTTCAATATATTTTCTTTTAAGTATCTGATGAGTTCTATAATGTCATGCAACAAAGGTTTAATTTTCAAATTCAAATATTGATCTCATTAGTAATCCTATTCTACTCATACACTATATGTTAAGTTATACCTATTTATTCAAGTTAGCTATGGAAGCTTGAAAATGATGATGTTGATGGCAAAGTTTTAAGTATCAACATGCATTTGAAATATGAGGCATACCATATCCATAGTTACAGTATTCTCTGAATCATTGAAAAATTATTGAATTATTTTCAGTTTTTCTCTTGCCCAAATAATTCTCTGAATTATTCTCAAAAAACAAATCATACTCAAATTATACATAAATTTTACAATGCACTCATGATTAATTTTTACTTTTTTATATATTACAAAACAAAGATACCATATATTGTTGCTAGTACTAACTTTTTTGCTATCATTTGTTACTTTTGCCTCTCCTATGCTTATGTCTAAGTAAATAATTCTATAAATATTTTAGAAAGTTCATATTTTAAATTTTATTTTTTATAAAAAATCTTAGCCATCCTAACTCTTTTTTAACTTTGATGAATTTTTTGAATTTTTCTGAATCTTGAATCACTACATGTAGCTGAATTTTTCCTGAATGCCGAAGTTGTGACTATGAGCATATCGGCAGGGTATTCTACTAGCATAATTCTGTGGCCCTGTGGGTCCCTTACTGGCATATGGCATAGGTTCTGTGCTGACTGCATTACCGCACCATATGTCGATATGGAGGCATACCTGTTATTGGTAAGGCATCCATATACTGTGGCTCTGTGGGTCCCTTACTGGCATATGGTATAGGTTCTGTGCTGACTCCATTACTGCACCATATGTTGATACGGAGGCATACCTCTTATTGGTAAGGCACCCATATGGGGCCCAAAACCAAGACTTGAATTCTTGGTTGATGGTTGCAATAATGAGCTGCAATTGCAGTTACCCTTCATCAGGTTGCATTTCATGTTCATGCCTGGCTTATTCATTTTGTATAATTTCTTCTTTCTCTTGTTTATGATTGTGAAAGAATCTGTGCATTGCATTATGCCATGTTCATCTTAGTGAAATATATGGATACCTACTCAGCCCTGAATTTTTGTTACATCAGATAACTTTGGGCATTTTATTAGGTTCTTGCAAATGAATGATAACAAATGGTACTTCTGCACTGCATTTCTTTTCATTCTTATGGCATCAGTTTATAAGGGTAAGTTGTAAGAAGTTCATGCTAAGATAAACGTGCATTTTTATAACTTGCATAAATGGCTTTTCTTCCCATTTAGTTGAGTAATCAAAAACATTTATATGATAAAATCATCTTAAACATTTGATCATTGCTAACTTTATGCTCTTGTTGAATGCTGAGTGTACTTAGTCAGGATGATCTACCTTTCTAGTGGACTACACGTTTAACTGCTAATATCTCTTTTCTGTTAACCAGATCAGAAGCTTACCAGCCAGGTTCATGAAATTGTTGGACGGATAAATGGCCGCTTTGGGACACTAACTGCTGTTCCCATACACCATCTGGTTTGTAGATAGCACTGTTGTTATAGCTTTCTTTGTCTTGAAACATTGAAGGTATCTTAATTTTTGTTTTGTGGGAATTGATATTCAATAGATTCAGTTCTCATCATTGAATTACTCTTTAGTTAAAGATTTCTTCAATCTGAATTATATTTTCTTTTAATGCAGTACAGCCTGAATTTTTGCAGGTTTTTTTTTTCCATTTATACATGCTAAATTTTGTTGCAGTTGCTTAATACTGTAGCTGAAGGCTGCAAATGTCTTTATCTTTACCATTATTCTATTTTATTTTCTTTGTAGAGAGACTGAGACTTATTGATCTCTTATTGGGTTAATTTCTGGTAAGTTTCTTACTATTTAGGTCATCAACTAACAACATTTCTTATGAAACCATTAACATGATGCCTTTGTTCGCCGAACAATGCAATGACAATCTGACAGATTTGGTGGGAGAGGGGAAATATAGGAAGGACTGGTCAGAGGAGAGAGAGGAGAATGGAGATAGGAGATTTAGGAACATTTCTCAAAGGTCATATATGCTTAAGAATCCATCATGTCAATTCAGCAGGATTTGTTTCTTCTACAGAAAGTTAGATGTGGGATAACATGACAAGGCATTGGAGAAAAGGTAAACAACTGGTTGTTTGAGTGGTATCTATGTAAGGTACATAACTTTGATGTGCATTTTAGTTCTAAAATTTCATAGAAGGCATCAACATTAGTCTCCTTGTATGCGACACGTCATCCCAGATTTTCAGTCCATTGTTTGTCCATCATTTGTTCTATGTTTGTTGTCTAACAATTTCATTCAGTAACGCTGAGAAGGCATACTGCTGCAAAGATAGCATACAATGGTAAAACCATTTCTGTTGCTATTTTGACTAACCTGCACAAGATGAGCACATGTTTCGTCTATTGTATTAAACTTTATTGCTTACTAAGATCCATATTAATGTTTAAAGCTCTTGAAACGCAAAGATGGCTTTTGTAGTTAAATTTTCCCAATTCTATGTAGTGCTGCTGCCTTCCTCCATTCCCTTTCTAACTCATCAACATTTTTCATGACATCTCTCCATCTAACTTTGACTAAATATGTGGGTCCTTCATCACAACCATTTCCCAATTGCACTCATAATTTTCTGCTGTCTTTTTTAACTTTTCTACACAGTTGCTGCCCTCAGGCTTGTCTTTCCCCAGCCTTGGTTTCCCCTTCAAGTTTAGAGGACTGATGCAACATTCTCATTTCAAATATGTGAGCCCACTTGGGGGTATTAGCAGTTCTAAGCATGACATGACTACGATTTCTTTTATTGTGGATAAGCAGTTCCATTCATCTATTTTATGCTTTTGTTTGCTGGGAGGATTGATATTTCACATATAGTGTGGCCAAGACACCATGTTATAATAGTTATTGCTTTGAGAATAGGAACTTATTTCTCCTGTAAGAAAATAACAAGTATTGGGTGAACCAATTCTCTCCATCCTTACATTGAGAGTGCTAGCAACTATTGAGGTATCATGTGGCATTGTTGTGCCAACTTTGCACTGGAAGATTATGTGCAATGTTGTGCGAGTGCTCAACACATGCTGGCACCTGTGTGTGCAAAACATTTTCATGCAGTTAGTACCTAGCCAGTGCTATGTGCTGTAAGCTGTTGCATGGTGTGTATATGCCATATTGACCAGTTATACCATCATTTTAACCCTTGGAGATAAGCAAGAATTGATGAATGGGGGAACAACTTAGTGTCCCAATCAGCTCAATATTGAAACTTCAATTAAATTTTTAGATTGCTCATATGCCAATGTGTGCAGTCAACGAGAGCATGTTAGTTTTTGGGATAGTTGTTCAGGTTAGTAGTTTTTATTTTAAAGTACCTTGAGTTGTTCTTAAGCAGTTCAATCATTTGAAAGTAATATATGCTTGTCGGTTATTCATATTTTTCTACTGTTAATGTATTATATGCCTCATATAATCTCATCTTGATTTGTTTATATACCTATTGGTCTTACTCTCTCTATGTGTGTTTGTAAGTGAGGTATCATGTTTTCTTATGAAATTTCTCTTTGGTACAGGACCGTTCTCTTGACTTTCATGCATTATGTGCCTTGTATGCTGTCACTGGTAATTATTCTTTCCCCTTAAAATTCATCATCTCCTTTCCTTTCTCGGTTTGTATGTCTAATAATTCAATGAATATTTTAAGTGGAAGATGAATTTGGCTTCTGTTGAAGAAAATTCACAATGGTTATCCATTCATTAGCTATCATCTTTGAGTCCCACCCTATGACCATGAAATATATTTTAATTGAATATATTTGTTTAATTTTTTACAATCGTAGTTACTATAAAGTGTTGTCAGCTTTAAAAATTTTTAAGTCGTATAACTAAAATGCAAAAACCATGATACATATAATTTGTGCATGATTATTGCAATCATAACTCTGAAATTCTCAAGTTGGAACCTCATCCATGTAGTATGATTGATGAAGAGAGAAATGATTGATATCCCATTCTGTTGTCGGCCTGAGGTTATAAATAATCCTTTCAGATTCTCTAGGCTGTAGAAAAATTAATTATGGTTCTTGTGACATGGCCACCTATATGTATATCCTCATTTATAGTTGATATTATACGTAGTAGTTTCATCGTACTCCTTGAACTTTGACCCTAATGAAGTTTTCAACTTTCAAGTTCTGGTCTATGCTGGCCTGCACATACCATGCCAGGCTGCTGATACCCGAGGTGGCAAGGCACCCATTATTTTTTAAAATATTTTTTTATTGGAAAGGATGTCAAGTCAATTTTTATTTTTCTTATATTGGTGTAATGTTGGCATGTGTACCTGCACCATGCCATTTTGTCCATTGGTACTTTTAAATCCTTGATTCTAACCGATACTTTATCTCTTTTTATTCCTTCACAAGAGTCTATTGCTCTTGCTTATCACATGGCAATTTTCAAAGATTGGATTTTCTGTTGAAACATGTTCCTGGATGTCAATATCCAATTCTAAGATCTCTAGCTATAGATTTCAACTAGTGGGCCTTGATTCATAGGATCATTTACTTGTGGATCTCTGATGATAAGGTCTTCGGCTTATAGTTTCTAAAGAACATGTCTCTATTCACCAAAGATATGTCATGACTGGATTTCCATCGGTTTGATTCACTTGATCGGTTAACAACTAGGATTGGGTAAATTATCCATTTTTTAAAAATGTAAAATGACAGTGCGTAGCTCAATCATTTAACCTATTATCTTATATATGCTGTTTTGAAACTTCTTTTGTTGACTCGCGTCAATTGTAGTTCATTCACAAGACCTGAGTAATTACTCAAATCTATGCTTTGCCATGAGCATATTGAAGCTCTGATATCAGGTTCACCTCAAGGCTCAGGTATCATAAATAAGAGATGATGGACATTAGGATTTGATGTGGAGGTGAATGGATGCTAGTATTCTAGGATCGTATGGCATATACACTTTAAGAAGTTTTAGGGATGTTTGGTATTGTTTTGTTTTCAAAAACTCTAGAAGAAAAATGTAGTCTGAGCAATGTGTAAGATGGAATTCTTTGTTTTTGAAAATTTTAGTAAAAGCTTTAGAGCTTTTGAAAGCAAAGATTTATTATTTTCAGGAAAAGAGTGAAAATAAGAGCTATGTATGGCAGAAGTTTTGTGCAGCATCTCCAACATTAATAATATCCATCTGGTATTTTACTAATCTGTAGAGAAACAAAAACACAAAAATGATGCCAAATAGGACCTTTGTGCATAAAGGAAATTAAACTTTTCATCAATGAATTTGTTTGCCATCTGTTTAAGAATTAAATGTCCTGAACTCCTGATGTTTAGGATAGACATAATGCTGTTTTCATTATTGTAGTCTTTATAATGGTATTTCATGGGAAAAAAATACCCAAGGCTTTGTTTCTTAAAGGTTTGTTTTCTGGTTGTCATTTAGAGACGTCCGAGAAAATAGGAAAAGAAGCTAGGATTTCCAAGAAATATGCTTTTGTTTGTTATTGACATTAGGTGGGAAAATTTTTTGCTTATTTAATGGTTTAATTTGAAGGATCTCCAGGGAAATTTATGCACAGATCCTGTGCACAATAGAGAGGATATATTGGGGAATAAAGACAAGAAGAGTAGAAGGATGAAAGAGCAAGTACAAGGAAGAGAAGAAAAATGAAGAGATTGGAAGGAAGAAACTTTGATGATAAATAAACACTCCTAATAACAGCAGAATGATGATAAAAGAAAGGGCATATTAGCAGGGGAAGAAGTTTTGCAGTTGTCAATTTGTCGTTAGATCCACGCATGGGTTATATTTTCACCAAACAAGATATTTTGGTGAAAAATGATAGTGATGAAGTTGAAGATAAGGAAAGAAGCTGGAAGAAAGAAGAAAAGGAAAGGGATTGAAAAGTTTCAAAGGAATAGAACAAGTCTGCTGCTCAAACTTGTCCTACATTTTTCCCACAAGTGGTATTGGCAATTCATAACTAGGCAACTCTTTTTTCATTTTATTCCCTAACTTATTGCCCAAGCAATCGCATGTGGTAATCACCTGACTCTCACATTGGCTTCGGTCACCTTTGTGCATAGTGTGGTTACCAGCCATAAGATGACCACATTCACCCTGCTTCAGAGAAAATTGAAATCAGCACAAAACTGAAAATCTCTATATCACTTCAGGAGAGTGAACATATGGAGAAGTTTATCCAATATAGTTGCAGCAATGTTTGGCTTTCATAATGATAGTAAAATTTAAGGATGACACATTTACTTCTATATTACATCATGGAATGTAAAGCTCTGGCTTCATATGATAACTTGTTACTTGCATTTTATTTATTTATATCTAGGATAACATGGTGTTATTTGATGGTTGCCTTACCATTTATACCTGTTTCTTGTTGTGGATATTTTGCACTGTGCTAATTTTGTACTCACCTGGTCAGTTAGGTTGCATCTTTCCAAAACATTATTAGTGACCATGATTTGCTAATATAGTTGTTTAACATTTGTTTTATTTGTTTCAATATCTGATATCTAACCAAGCAGTCATTTTGCTTTAAGTCAACAAGTTGATTGATCCTACACTCCCAGGCACTATCTGTAGATAAATAAAGTTTTGTAGAATGCAATATATATTTGTTCATAAGATAGATAAACTAGGCTGTGGCCATATAGGGAGAAAGAAATCCAGTAAGTAGCAGTTATGGTACACCTTTTTGTGCAAGTTGTATTGATAGGTAGGACATAATTATATGGTATGTGAGCAAAATCTCTTTCTATTGTGTCTTGAAACTTACTGCAGTTGACACTACGACAACTGAACCATTAGGGAACAGAATATGTGATTATGTTTTTGGCCTTTAACTTACACTTCAACTTTCTAGACATTAATGTTGCTAGTTATAGTTTTGTTTGGTTTGTGTTCTAGGGTGCTGTTTTCGCTTGCTTTCTCAATTGTATTCATTTTCCCCCATTATATATTTTTGTAGATGTGGCACTTGTAACATCACTGAGAGATGGGATGAATCTTGTAAGCTATGAGTTTGTGGCATGCCAGGGTGAAAAGAAAGGCGTTCTTATATTAAGTGAAGTATGTATCGACGACTTCATCCATCTGCATTTGCTTTATTTTTCTTTGCATAAACTGAGCTTATTCTTTTTCCACATTCTGGTCACAATTTTCAAAGATCTGTATGAATGCTGTTTTGGATAGCAAGAGGCTCTGCTGTTTTGTGGGGCATCGTGCGATGAGAATTTTTCTTATAAATATATTTTTGTCTGCATTTCATAATAATGGTGGCTGGGAATGTGTTTCTCCTGAAAGCATCTTATTCAAAATGATTGGATTGTCTTTTTCAAAGAGTTAATGTGATGCTTCTTTTCTTACATCTAGATTTATGCCATCATGTTTGGAAACTACCTGTTGTGCTTAAAAGCTTCACGTTTTATTATATGCAACATATCAGATTTATTGACTACAGCCAGCTAATGCAACAATGACTTGGAATTCATTAATTTCAACTTAGTAGGTATTTTCTAATTGCCATGTCTTGCTGTTTAATATAAATTTTGGCTATCTTGAATTTAATGGGAGAAAAACATCTGTTTCCACAGCAATGCACACTTCTTGGCACATGTCAATAGAAAATAAAACTATGTAAACTTTGCAGTTTAATTGCTGAAGTTGTTGAAAGAAACACCTATAATAGTAATATACTTCTATACAATAGAAAATGCTATGACTTCATTCTGTCTCATTATGGTGTTAAAGTTTTGTTATCTAGCTTTGCATTACCGTGGATAGATGATGAGAAATGATATTTGACAATTGATAACCTGTCTTTTGTTCATTCATCTTTAAAATTCTGGTAACTCTTATTATTGTCAGTGCACAGTTTCATGGATGTTTATTCCAGTGTCATATTGTATCACCTGTATTCACTATTCTCAGTGGACTAATAAGACTTTGATAATCTAAATCTCTCCTTCTGTGTGTTTCCGCTTTCCATATTTTCATATTTGTTGGCATTGTTTTTGAGGTTGGCTTAAGCCTTATTTTAGTGGGTTTGATATATAGTTTGCAGGGGCAGCCCAATCTCTAGGAGCTGGTGCCCTCCTGGTAAATCCTTGGAACATCACAGAAGTTGCTGCCTCGATAGGGTATGCATTGAATATGCCTGCTGACGAGAGAGAAAAGCGGCATAGACACAACTTTGCGCATGTGACTACACACACTGCCCAAGATTGGGCAGAAACTTTTGTAAGGTAAGGATCCGGCAGTTTCTTAAATTGCGCTTTGCAACTGATCTTCTTTTAAAGAGTGTGCATGGTTTATGCCTATGATAAGATGGGTGCATTCTTTCTAATTGCTTGACATATCTAAAGGTAATCACTTTATGGGAAAAGTGGGGCATCATTGTTGTATGTGGCGGTAAGCATGCATGGGAGAGTGATCATATATTTTTCTTCTGTTTGATAGCAAAATGAGCCCATTTACATTAGCATGCCTGCCATGCCACTATGATGACGTGCTAACATCCTTTGCACTATTTGATGGTTCTAACTGACTTCAGTTCTAACTGACTTCATTGCTTGTGTTGATCTAGTGAAGCTCAAGAAACACAAATAAGACTACTACTAACATTTTCCATTCAATACTGTTGAAATGAGATAAGAAAAGAATAATATGCTTGTTGGCTTGAATAGGAGAGAAACAAGCATCATCCTTCATTTTATCAAAATATGCTCTACTCCATCAAACAGATTATGCAATTAACGTGCGCACTTTTGCCAAGGCCTAAAACTGTTGAACTTCTGGAACAAGATATTATTCATGGTACCAGTTGCTGATGGATGCTTTGAAGAAGGATATGAAAGGCCAATGCTAGATTTGCACCAATTGTAACCTGTTACATCCAATCAGCTGATGTTGTGTAATTAGGATCCGAATCTGTGTGTTCCATGCAGCCGCATAATTTTCCATTTGGGCTATTTATAATTACTTCCTTGATGTAAGTAGACATGTTAAATTCTCTAACATGATTTTTGTCCATCTAAACAAATTAGGCATTTTAAGTGATGCTAACAATGTATGTTTTATTGCTGTTAAGCATCCTCTGAGGTTCTCTATATAGTATTTTTATTGCTGTTAAGCATGCTCCGATGTCCTCTATGTACTATCTAAAGATGCCAAAACACACTCATTAACATAAAATTGCGTTATATTAGATGAAAGAAAGAAACCAGGTTCTAAGGTACAATTGTAAGAAATCATTTACTTTCTAAATAACAATGAGAGGTGTCATGGAGAAACCTACTTGCATGCATAAAGCTATGAACAAGCCAATTATACAAAGCAAGCCAACCACAAAATGCACATCACATGTTGCATGTTAGCTCATCCCAGGTAGAAGAACTATGTCATACTGTTTGTCCATCATGTTGTTCCAACATTAAACTAACATGTTGCATCTAACATGGTACAAAGTCAACTAGCAAGGTTTTAAATCCTGTGGGACGGAGCTGTCCAGGTTTTCCCATGGAATGGGACGCATCGCCATCCCGTCCCATTCCGATATTTGGGACAGAGGATGTCTCAAGGCATCTCAATCGGGATGTTGGAATGCTAGCAGGATGGTCTGTCCCAACACGTGGGATGGTACTTCGTCCTGGTGTCCCATAGAATGTCCTGCTGGGATCTGAATCCCTATCAACTAGTACTACAACGTTAGTTTCTGTATGTGTAGTGGGTGATGTTTTGTGAACTATTTTTGGTTGCAGTATATACTATAATGTTTTGTTGGTTTTGCATGACTTTTTTTAAGTGATTTTTTTCAAACCTCAAGTTGCCATTGACTCTGTTTTAGTAGATGAAAATATAATAATCATCCTCTCGTCTCTAAAACTGACTTAGAAGACTTCATCAGATCCACTCTTGGCTTGTCTTCTGTTTAATTTATTTTTGCCTTTTCTTTTTAAACTGTTTTTAATTATTTAAACGTTGTTACAAACTTACAATGTATTACAACAAAGTATTAACTGGTTATAAATATCAACTTGTATTGGCAATTGACCTGTTGTGTTGCAGAACATTAATTTGGTCACTTGTGATCCTACCATGGGCTTATATATGCTTTGTTGATTGATGTAGTGCTTATTGGTAGATTCAACTTGTCCTATGAATGAATTTCACTTCTATCTTTTCTGAAGAACATGCTTATGTTTTTACAAATTCTGTATTGGAACATACCCTTTGTCTTATGGTTCATTTTGAAATTACTCTTGCCATTTCATTTTTCTCTTCAGTGAACTAAATGATACAGTTGTTGAAGCTCAACTTAGAACAAGACAAGTTCCACCTCTACTTCCTACCCAGATAGCAATGGAACGATATTTGCAGTCCAAGAATCGATTGCTCATCTTGGTATTCTACTCGTAATGTTACATTTTATTTATTTGAATGATGATAGCTTCATGGGCTGTATTTCCTTTCTATCATTTTCATCATCATGTTTGAGTGAGATGGGGATACTACAGGTTCAATTGTTGATTATTAAAATTTTTTGCCTCTTTCTGCTATGTTTCTTTTTTCATATCTTTCTATATAATCAGATCTTTAGAGAAGTAAATTGAACTTGTACTGGCACACACTAAGAGCACGGATGGTTAGCAACTTTTCATACTAGCAGGAAAATCCAATTTATTTGCAATTTCTAACTATGTTGTATAATGTATATCAACTGTCACTGTCCAGTATGGATTGCTAAACAATTGAATGATGTAACCTGGAAATGTTCCATAGCACATCCTGCAGTTGGATAACTTACTTTGAGAAATGATTATTTTCCAGAAATACTTAACAATATATAATCATCATAATTGTTATTGTCAGTGTTGACAGATATGTAAACACTGCAGAACTTGTTAACAAAGAATGAGGAGTGATTATTTACTTTGTCTAGCCTAGGCAGTGTACATGGGACACTCAAAAAGTGCATTATATTTTTAAAAATATTAGCATGTGCATTTTATGGGATATGATTTTACTTAATTCTCTATGTTGCAAGTGTTTCGACTTTCACGTGCTAACGATCTATTATTCTCTCAATCCATTTTTTGAAGCTGAACAGAAGCAATTCTGATTATTTTTGAAGCTAGCTGTTTGCAGAACAAGATTACAGATGCATAAAGATCAGATTCATCAACCTGTTTTTTGATCTCTAAACAACTATTGACTAAAGAACTAATCCACAACCAGCACACTTGCAAGTTTGAATGGCTAGACACGACAGATCAACTTATCTTGGTATACAAGTTCTCCTAAATTTGTCCAGGCAGCAAGGGTTTGCTGAGTGTTTTACACTGGTGCACAACATATTTTGTCCTGGCACTGGAAGGAGGCCTGAGTAGGACTAACACCCATTGTGTTGACCTTTGGTCACTCTTGGCTGGGCTGTATGTTAATGAAAAGTCCTGAATTGAAACGAGGCTATAGGAACTAGCCCAACTTTCCTCTCCTGCATCGGCGTTTCCTTCCCAATCGAGTCAAATACAGATTTATGAATCATCTCTTCACTGTACATCTTCCACACTCTCATGTCTCATCTTCTCTCCTCTTCTTATCTCCATTTCTCCTCTCTCCTCTTGTTGCCTGTCCTCTCATCATCCTTCTCTCATGTCTCCACATGCCTGTTCATCTCCCCTCCTTTATTCTCTTCAATTGCTACAACCTCGGCAGTGCTTATTACTAATGCCCTCTCCATGTTACAGAACCACATTTTCTATGACATTGCCTGTGTTTTGTGCCTTGTGGCATCATTGGATCACTGGGTTTTAGCTAATCACCCTCTCATTTGTTACCAGACTTTGGCCACATGTAGTTCCCAAACTCCATGAACCATGCCTTGAATTTAATAAGTTGATTGCCTTTCTGGTTGGGTCAATATGGGCTGAAGCCAGACTTGCTCATGTCCAGCAATATGGGACTGGTACTGCTGAAGATGGATTTGGCCAAGATTGGCCCATTAGTAGTTTTAGCTTGAGTTGTCCCTATGGTTCGATAACAAGTGCTTCTCTAGCATATGCAAAATCATTGATCGAAATATCTGTGGAAGATGAAGAATAATCTATTGTTCCACTGGAAGTCAACATATTTACAATATGAAAAGTTTAAATAACATGGAGATTGAAGGGGCGTATAACCCTTTTTTCACATCTCATCCACCTGTGCATGTTCCTCACTGTAGGGATTCATATTTGTAGGATATGCAACCAACTATGAGATGTCGATCTCAATTCCATTGCTCTGGGGTGAAAAGCTAAAATTTTTAGCCTAAACTCTGTAGGTGTTAGAATCTATATAATTAAAACTCCCCTTTCTTCAGGAGCTTCTGCACACCTTGAAAGAAAGACTCAATGATCTGTGCTAGGGCTGAGCAATTAGGATAATAAACTCAAACTTGTATATGTGGGCGCTATGCCTATGAACCAACACTCAGCCCACGAATTGGTATGTCCTAAATCATCAATGCTATGTCAGAAACAAAATCAGTGCATCCTACCATTTCAATTCTCATGGCTTGAAATGAAGCAATGCTTTTTGTGCCATGTGTGCGGTCTCTACCTTTCTGCATTTAAGAGGACCCTATGCCTATGTATGTCAGCTTGAACTCCAGGCTCACATTCTGCTTGTGTGTGGACTGCTCTTATGCTGATTGACCTTGCTATTTGTGCAAGGGCCAGAATCATGTATCCTGTAGTCTTGAGCTCTGTATTTGACATTGCAATAGAAATTCCTTGCACATAGTGGACCCTTTTTATGAGTTGGATTTGTGGACTTTTTGACCTTGTGTCAAATATGCAAAGCTTTCTTAAGAATGCTGCAAATATGCGGGAACTAAGTGAACTTGGGGTCGATTGAGCTCTAGCCCGAGTTTGTGTGGGGATCAAATGTTGGTATTGAGAATTATGAGCCTATGCCAAATGCATGTTGCATTCTGTCCGTATGTTTATTCCACAACTTATGTCAAGGTTGGACCAAGGCTGATATTGTTTGTGTCATGGGTGTGTGTTAATGCTTAAACATGCATTTGTACTACAACACTAGAAGGAATTTGTTGAGAGCCCTACAAGCAGCACTCCATTGTGCACTTTTGGAGTGCACTTAGACATGACTTGCCCAAAACGTATACATGCTCTTCAAGCTTGAATTGAGTTAATTTTTAGTTTCATTCATGAAATAAGTTTTGGTGCTGCGGTGTGCCTTCAACAAAAAGAGGTTCTACTAAAATCATAGGCTAAAATTTGAGCATTTAGTGGAGCTGTGGAAAAATTATTGTAGCTTTTTAATGAGCTATCCTTGATCATGGTTATGCGTCTGGGAGCATTATGGTTAGACATAAGGTTTTTAACTTGGAAATATGATAGGTTTTAGGAGATAACTAGTCTGACTGATATAACAGAGGTGGTTAAACTATGAAGCTAATCATGCAACAGTTCGTATGCCAAGATGTCAGATACATTAAGAACAAGAGATGCTTATCTTGAACTTGATGTAAGGCATTTATTTATGTTGAACAAGAAATGATGTAGGATATGGGATTTGATGAAGAACTTAACCGGTAAGAAGTGCTTGAACACATTAACTTTAACTAAACAATAAGTGACATCCCATGAGGATGTTGTACTACCTCCTTTCCTTTTCTTGGGAAAAATCAAAAACAAGCCCTTATTCTTTCTCTCTGTCTGCATCTTTGGCCTGTGATGCTCATCTTTAACTGTCTAAAGTCCCACCATTATTTTTTCCTTTTAACCCTCTTATGGTTCTTAACCTTTCACTAAGGTGTTTGTCTTTGGCTCTGCTGCTCTACATCTAGACTTCCTGCATATGTATAAATATAACAATAATATAATATAATAAAATATAATTTAAACAATTGTTGCTACTACCCAACATTCTGAAAATATACAATAAAGCTGGTCTGCTGACACTTCATTAAATTTTACTGCCTCAATTTGTGACTGTTACTTGCACAGCACTTTAGATGAGTACCATCCTTTTTATCCTCCCTGCTTTGGCCCTACTCTTTCCTTTTATTAGAACAGGTCCATTTTAGCTAAAGCAACAATATTTTGGCAATCTATACTGCCTGTACCACTGTCTGATAACCATCTAGGTTGTATTAATGGAAGAGGTGGGTGCACATGCTTCCTTATCACCTCAGATGCTAGTTTTGGTACTATATACAGATTGAATGGTGAGGGAACATCTCTTGACTTTAAACTTACCTGTTAATAAACCTTTGGTTGACTCTAAAAATTCTGTTCCTTTGTCTGCAGTCCCTAAAGTTTCATTGTTGACAATTGATTCTAAATAACTAAGGTTTAAGAAGTCTTTTCCCCCTTTTTATGTCAATAATAAATCATCTGTTTGCTATTTTCTATTTCCTCTAAATCCTGAATTGAGCCTATCAAGATTGCTGATTCAATTTCTGGTTTACTTAAGTTTTTACAGAATATATTGTGGAATAATGACTTGTCTTGAAGTTCTTGTATGATGTACATTTTACTTTATTTTTCCTTTTTTTGATGTATGCATATACTGCCAAATTGTAGGGCTTCAATGCAACATTGACAGAACCAATTGAATCTTGTGGAAGAAGAGGTGGAGACCAAATCAAAGAGATGGAGCTTAAATTGCACCCAGATTTGAAAGTCCCTTTGACAATTCTTTGTAATGATAAACAGACAACTGTTGTTGTTCTCAGTGGAAGCGACAGAAGTGTCCTAGACGATGTACAATTTCAGAAATATATTTTTATATTTTCCAACAATTATTTTAGTGCTAACTATCTTGTGCTTTTTCCAGAATTTTGGAGAGTACAGTATGTGGCTGGCAGCAGAAAATGGGATGTTTTTGCGCCTTACAGGTGGAGAATGGATGACAACAATGCCAGAGCATCTAAATATGGATTGGGTTGACAGTGTAAAGGTGTGTACACTGTCCAGGATTTTGTTTTCATTGGAGATACCTTTCGATGAACTAGATTTGTAATACTAACTGAAATTTTGCAGCATGTTTTTGAGTATTTCACTGAGAGAACGCCTAGGTCTCATTTTGAACATCGTGAGACATCACTTGTATGGAATTACAAGTATGCAGGTATAGTTTTGATCTTTAGTAAAATATTGTTATACTAGCACATTGAATGCTCATAATTTCATTTTTCTTATAATATTGTTATTGTTGCAGATGTTGAATTTGGAAGGCTTCAGGCAAGGGATATGCTGCAGCATTTATGGACAGGCCCGATTTCTAATGCAGCTGTTGATGTTGTCCAAGGTAGCCGGTCAGTCGAGGTTCGTTCTGTTGGAGTCACCAAGGTATGTCAGTATATGTTTTCCTTTTCACAAGGTCAGATTAGAATATTTCTTGGTGTAACTTGTGCTGGTCCAGTAGCTCTTTTGTCTGCACCGGATCTAATGATCACCGTGAATATGTGATGCTGAGAGAATATATGATCTTTATCTTGAACATGATGCACAGTAGTTTATCTTGATGCGTTGTCAGAATGTGTTGCATTTTGAGGAGAATTGTTTTATGCACTAATATATTAAAAGCAATCTTTTATGTGGAAGGATCCTATTGTATATCATGCAAAAACATATATTTTTCTATTTTGGGTGTACCTACTTCCTTTCATTTATTGTGTACTTTTCTTTGATTGCAACTCATCAGATCTTGCTTCTCGAGTAATGCTCATATCAATTTTTGAGTACAATATAATCAAATTAAAACGGATTGGGTATTTTGTATAGTGTAGTTCACAAATGGTGAAAGAGGTTTGCATCCATAGGAGGAAAGGAAGATAGTCATAAACATTCTTATTATGGATGCATGTGGTTGGAGACTTAGCCATAGGATCGTTGCAGGCAATTGAGGAGCAACCTGATCGAATCTAGCCCGGAGGGCACGTCATTGTATATTATGTAACTAGAGATCTAAATGTTGAAAGTCTTAATTGAAATAAACTTTTACAGGGCAATAGTATAGTGCAAGGTTCGTGGAACCATTATTGGGATCCGTAGTAGTGGGTTGATGGGACGGTACAATATAGGTCTGCATCGTGCTATTCTGGTCCATTTCAGACTTTTTTTATTTTAAATTTTGAACTGAAGTTGGCATATGGTTTGTTGACTTCAATTCAAAATTAAAAAAAATAAAATAAAAAAAAAGTGAGAGCTGGTTTGTTTTCTTTCTCAGAGTGAGGGAAAGTGAGGGGGAGAGGAAGAAAAGGAGGGAGGGCTGCCTCAGCAAAGCCTAACCCTAAGCCGTGCACACGAGAGAGAGAGAGAGAGAGAGAGAGAGAGAGAGAGAGGGGGGGGGAGGGCTGTCTTTGCAAACTCTAAGCTGAAGCGCATGGCTGCGCGCACTAGAGAGAGAGAGAGACCTATTGGCGAGAGGGCGGTACCATCGGGAGGGGGGCATGGTGCTCACGAGCTAGGGTTGTTCTCTCGTGCTCTCAATGCTTCTAAGCTGGGGAGAGGATCAAACCGAATATATAGCTTAAATCGTGCCAGTCCTTGATCGATCCTGCTCAGTATGCCCTCAACCGGCTGGTTGGGCATTCCTTGTAAAGTTATGCAACTATCAGAAGCCAAGGAGCCTCACATAAGTTGCAAGTCACTAGTTTGTGGAAGTTATGAGATAGTAACACAAAAAAAAGTACTTTTATATGTGCAAACATATTATGTAGTAGTACATAAATTCGACATAGACAATTGTTATCATTTGAAAACAGTTTGCAAAGCATCTTGCAAGCCTTTAATGAGCCCTTTCAGCCCATGTGCAAACCTATTATGCAATAATAATACACAAATTACACATAGAACGTTGCATTATCAAGTGCAAACAGTTTGCAAAGCATCTTGCAATTCTTTAATTAGCTCTTTCAGGCATGTTTTCTTCTACTCAATGACCCTTCCGTAATTCATCTTTGAACTTCTAAGTATGACTTGATATTTTGCTGAACAGCAAATATTTGTCCTTGAAAAATCATCCTGCGGTTTGTGTTGTGATGATAATGCTTATGCAAACTGTTTGCAAAGAATTTTTGCAATTTCTTCAACTAGTTGTTTCAGGCATGTTTCTTCTATTTTAACTATTCATTCTTCACTCTTGATCCTTCATGTGTTATTTTAGATTTCCTGAACAGCAACCATTTGTCCCTGACAAATCATCCTGCAGTTGGTGTTGCAATGATAATGCTTAGGCAAATACAGAATCTTAAGCTGCACTTTCTTATGGATGAATCAGAAAAATGAATCTAGTGCATCCATTGCTTTGTTTAGGTGAATGAATGTGGTTATCATATCTGAGTTCAATGAGAATCAACCTCTCTAGTTTCCATTCGGTTCAGTTAATTTAGGACTCGTAATATTTGTGGTATTGTAATGGGTGATTTTTACACATGGGCATGTGTGTGTGAAGGGGGGAGGAGGGAGCGTGGGGGGTGGGGGCGGCGGGGGGCAGAGAGAGAGAGAGAGAAAGAGAGTTAATCCTAAATGCCATCAATTGAAAATAGATGATGGATCATCCAAATTGAGTACTGTTAGAGATGAATAACAGCAAGCACCCAAAAAGAAAGGGATGCTGTTTTGCAACCTCATTGTGGATTATGATCTAGACATATTTACAGCATATTTGAAATTAAATTCTGCAATGCTTATAGTTCTGAACCAAAATTATGTTGCATTAGAATTTAGAAAGTTATCCAATCTCTGAGACTCAATGAGTAGGTAAGGAATATCTAAGACATTTGATTTCTGAGTTTTTGGATTTGATATGCAGATAAACACTAGGGGAAAGATGTTTATATATTTTACTTGAGAAGGCTTGTTCGGTTAAAAAAATTCTGTGTTATATTCATGCAGGGTGCTGCAATAGATCGTATATTGGGAGAAATAGTTCATAGCAAAAGCATGGTCACGCCCATTGATTACGTGTTATGTATTGGTCACTTTCTTGGAAAGGTAATTCTTCTCGTGATAAGTCGATACTTATGACAGTGTAGATGAAGTTGTGCCTTTGTTTGTATAACTTTTAACAATGAAATTTTGTTTTTGTTAGGTTAGGAAACAATAAAACAATAACATCATAATTTTTTCCTAAAAAAGTTAGGAAAAAAGAAAAGGATTAGCATTAAAGTCCCTTCATTTATGCTCATGAGACCATAAATCATTTAATGTCTGTAGGAAATAAAAGAATGTTTTAACTGTAAATTGCATAAATAATTTTCCAAGATTAATTGTCATGTTTGACAAAAAGGGATGATTGAAATGAAAGTAAACATGCAATAATGCTTATTATATTTCTTCAATAATTCTTATTTTTTGTTATATAAACTCTTGAGACAATTTTAAACCCCACCCTGCTCATCGCCCAAGCCCAGCTTTGGACAAGCCCTGGAACAATGGGCCTGAGGCTGGTCAGAAATTAGAAACCTTTCTGCACTTGGTCACATTAGCTCCTTAGCCTTTTTAGGATGCTTTCGCAAGCTGAAAATGATTGCTCTGTTGCTTAAATACTGGAGTTGGTAAATTCATAATTTACTTGAAGAATAAAGAAGCTAAATTTTGCCTGGTCACAATGGATGAAAGGATTAACTTCACCGACTAGCCTTTAGTTTCTTGCCCAGGCCAAAACAGAAATTCGACTTTTTTGCTGCTGTAGGTACGATATTGAAAAAAAATGTAGTAGTTATTGTTATTTGTTGTTTCCACCATGTGTGATTTCTGTGTTGATAAAATATGACACTTGCGAGTGGTATCGCTGTGTTGCTAGTTTATTAAAGACTAAATTCTTAGCAAATCATATAGGATGTTGGAGCTAAATAGTTTTAATTACCAAAGCAAAATGTTTCGATTTCCTCAGCTTGATATTACTTTCAAGGGCTTAACACCTGCAGCTTTAAGTCTTGCACATCGTTGTTCTATGCTATAGCTTTAGCTATCTAATGTCAAAATGGCATATCCATGCGTGCAACTCTATTGAGGTCAGGTATAATTCTTTTTCATGTAATGCAGAGTCAGGTCATCCTTGTCTTTCTTCCTCTGTTATGAAAGCATGTCTATATGTTTAGACAAATTTGGAGTATTTTTATGTCTGATAAATGAGTAGCTTTAGTCAACTGGGAACTAGCATGGTGGTTGCACTGCTCCAAATGCAGGAGGTTCTGAGTTTGAAACCTGGGAGGCGTTTTCCCAAGTATTAGGACCTGGGTAATTTTTCTAGGGGGTTCTTCCCCACCTCTCCCTTAAAAAAAAGCGGAAGGGAAAAAAATAAGCTTCATATTTTACTCCTGATAATTCCTGTTATGCATGCATCTTTGTAGAGAACAGTTGGTACTTGTTACAACTTATTGTTAGCATTGAGTAATTCAATGATTATAAAAGATTTTCAATCTGTTTCTCATGCAACTTGCTCAATTGTTTGTGCTAAATCATGACATTTTGTCTGGTTACCTGTCAGTTTTACCTTTCAGAATTACCCTAAATGTATGATCCCTGGGGGTTGGCCTGCATTGCATGAGAGGACCATTGAGATAGGATAGTTTAGGGTGTAAAGAAGTTTATTGCTTGCTTGCAAAGTCCTAAGAACAGGATGGCAGATGATAGAATTGAATTTATCAGCAAATGGTAGTGAAGAAAAGTTCTGTTTATGGTTTTCAAGTGAGGAGCTGGTAGGAAAAAGAAACACAAGGAATTGAAGGGCTTAATTGAAAGGTCTACCGTATAAATACTGAGTGCAGAAATTTGTAGAATGCACCAAAACACCAAGAGAGGAGCCAATATAGATTTTAGAATGAACATTTGGATATATTAATCAAATAAATCATAATATGGAGATGCAGAATTTGTTGACAGAAATCTGACATAAAATTAAGCTACATCAACGACCAACAGTAATAGAACATAGAATAATAAAGTAGACATAGAAGAGGAAGAAGGGAGAATAATAAGAAAGATAGGGAGAAATAAGTATGAGAGAGAAATAAAATACATCAGTTACTGAAAGAAATAAAATAACTCCTTGTTATCTTCTTATTTAAATACATCATTACTAAAGAAATAAATAGATAAATCAGACCTAAACAATTTCTAAACCAAATAAAATAGAAAAGCTTGGATGGTTGGACTTTTTGCCGAGTACTATAAGTATAGACCCAAAAGACTCTCCTGCATATGTGCTTACATTGCACAGAACTGGTTGGTAAGATGCTCTCCGGTCGATGACCAGCAAGTTGTGAATCATTGGATTGATCATAATCCTTGATGAATCCAGCAAACAAATGAGAAATGGATCTTCATATTGCTCCTATCTCCATCATTGCTTTTAGGAGTTGGGGCTATGACTCAATCTTGCCATGATGCTCTTCATGTAGATCTTCATTGATGCGATCTTTTACTCTCAAGATACCTAATAACATCTTTTGCGCCATTTTCAATCAAGAAATCTTCGATTGTAGCATCTTTTCATGATGGATCCCCTATGATAGGTTTTCCATGTGTTGAAATCTTAATTATGGGCACTCTTGATATGTGGGCCAATCTCAGGAAGTTTTCCAACTCCTAGTACTGCTGCACTTGCCTGCAATGTGCATTTATTGATATCATATCATTACTGATAGATGCCAATATTGACATGTTGGTGAAGATCATCAATGTTGGAACTCAAATCCACATTCGATAACATGACAAAAGGGGGGAAAGAAATGAGGAGTATAGAAAGGGACCAAGAAGAAGAATGGAAGAGCAAAGTAGAACCCTTCGATCTGGTACCAAATTGATGCAAGACCGCTTATGGGTGGCCTTCATTGTGCAAGAGGAGACCTAGAGACAGGATAGATTAATGTGAAAAGCAATTTTGTTGCTTGCTGTCCAAAGTCCTGAGAATAGGACAGTAAATAATAGAATTGAATTTATCAGCAAATGATAGTGCAAAAAAATTCTGTCCAGGGTTTTTGAGTGAGAAGATGGTAGGAGAAAAGAACACAAGGAATGTAGAGATTAATTGAAAGGTTTCCTATGGATTTTAAAATAGATTAGAGTAAATATTTTGTGCACAAAAGTTTGTATAATGCATCAAAATACCAAAAGAGGAATCAATATAGATCATAGAATACACAAATTGATATATTAATCAAATAAATCATAATATGGAGATGCAGATTTTGTGACAAAAATCTGATATAAAATTAAGCAACGTCAGTAGTCAACCATAAATAGAACAAGGAATAATAAAGCTCCCATAGAAGAGGAAGAAGAGAGTATAATAAGAAAGATAGGGGAGAATAAGTATGAGGGAGAGGGATGAGGAGATGATCGAACCTTAGCCAAAAGGGTTTATCCATTCCTTCATAAAATTCAGTGCGTCATATTTTTTTGCCCAATAGCCCTTCGAGACTCTTTATAGGCTCTACCAATCCCTTAGTCCAAGTCATCTAGGACTTCTATAAATGTAGAAAGAAAATATCCTTGAAACCCTACTAATTAACAACATATTTGACTCCTGGACTCCTAAAAGATTAGGATTGCGGTAGCTCAAACTGTTTATGCTACAGTGACATAGATAGTAACTCCTAGTTATTTTCCTATCTAAATACATAAATTAAATAGATAAATAAGACAAACAATTTTTAAACCAAATAAAATAGAAAAGCTTGACTGTTGGGCTTATGTTAACTATATGGACCGAAAGGATGCTCCTGCATCAACTATTGCCACAGCTGGTTCTTCATGAAGTTTTAACTCTTTTTTTGCATGCATATAGCCATTCTTTTTTTTTTTTTTGGCTAAGCACATACAGCTATTCTTGAAAAACAAAAAATCATAATGTGTTGTGATTTGATGTTTTGAGATCACAAACAATTACTTTACAAAACTAGTGGTTTTGTTGAATTCAAAATTCATAAAATCTCTTAAATCAGGCATTAGATATCTCTTGAGTAATATTTTTCATTTTCCTAGTTCTTCCCCAATCATCTTTCAATTTTTAATTTCTAAACTTTTTCTACAACGAAACTCCTAAGATATTCTCAGCGGTCAAAATTAAAAGAAGTTTGAATCAAGAAAAGAGATAGAATCATGATATTGAAATTTCAACCCTTCAAATAGAGCCTTAGTGAAATCACACACCAATGAAAAATATTGTTGTTTCCTGCCATTACTATTTGGTAACAGCATTAACATGACAAGCACAAGCTTTCAGAATAATTTCATTCATGGAATGTGGGTAATGTGGTACAGGATGAGGACATCTATACCTT
Organism: Elaeis guineensis; assembly: GCF_000442705.2. Lineage (NCBI taxonomy): Eukaryota > Viridiplantae > Streptophyta > Magnoliopsida > Arecales > Arecaceae > Elaeis > Elaeis guineensis. Next base: position 116,883,195 of record NC_025994.2, on the reverse strand, counting down.
CTTTGAGCCAGAACTTCCATCTGAACCTGTAAATTCCTCAAGATCAAAATCAAACGATAGCAATAAGCAGTCAAATGACTGTAACAAGCCATCTCCAGACAAGAGGCCTGCAGAAAGGCCACCAAACAGCTACAAGAACAGCTCAAGGACTTCCACTCATAGGAGTCAAAGGACTCTTCTAAGATCTGAAAGGAGAATGCCAACAAATCACAACTCCTCGGTTGGATGGCGATCTCCTCAAGAGAACATGTCATGGCGTGAGGGATCGTCAGTGCTTGATCTCAAGGGAGACAACTACTTCTCATGTGCGGTTGGTCGGAAGCGGTCAAATGCAAGGTATCTGCTTAACTCATCTGATGATGTGGTCTCCTTCCTTAAGGAGTTGGCAGCCACAGCTAGTCAAGGGGTCCCTCAGTGTTTAACCCAAACCATGCTGGTCAGATGTCATCAAGTTGGGAGTAGCTTCTAGCTGAAACAGTTGGTAGAAGGAAAGGTTAATCTCTCTGGTCTCATGAGACAATGTCCGATTCATTTACAGAGACGGGGTTTTTTTAACTGTCTAACTGGGCTCAAAGGTTGATTAATTCATAGAAAAATGTGTACATGATCTTCATAGGCGCTACTTCATAAATGATCTTATATAAAGTAGTTCTACATATTATTGTGCCATCAAAGACCCACTGATATAGGCATGTGATGGAATGAAAGCCCAATGTGTGTATGCCCCTTATGCCAAAGCTGGTGGCTCAATCATGTATTGTGCACATTTACATATCTAAGAGTTGCTTTCAGAACAAGGCGGTTTTTCTGAATGGATGTTTATTTGAGACTTACAGGCATATTGAGTCTTATTTCTGATAATTTCAATATTCAGGATATACTATAGTGAATGCCCCACGTTACTTGTATCATAGTGTGAGAGACCACAATCCAAGTTTTAATCACCTGAAAGTAGTTCTACATCTTGTTGTGCCATCAAAGACCCACCGATGTAGGCATGTGATGGAATGAAAGCTCAATGTGTTCTGCACGTTATGCCAAAGCTGGTAGCTCAACCATGTATTCTGCACATTTACATGTCCAAGAATAGCTTTCAGAACCAGTGGTTTTTTGGAACGGATGTTTATTTGAGACTTACAGGCGTATTGAGTCTTATTTCTGATAATTTCAGTATTCAGGGTGAACTATAGTGGACGCCCCATCTTACTTGTCTCACAGTGTGAGAGACCACGATCCAAGTTCTAATCACCAGTGGACATATTGGCTGACGAAATTGTTGGTGTTTGTTGGTTTTCTTTCATAATAATCTCAGATCTGCCTAGAGTTCGAGAAAATAGTAGAAGAATACTGTATAGCAGTGAAGCTGGGAAATGATACGAATGTATGGTTGTTGTATGAAGATTTTGTAGTAAAACTGGTTGTAGTAACCATACTATATTGTGCTGTTTTGATGCTAATTGATGGCTCGCTGTTCCATTCATCCCACAATGTGGGTAATCTGATGGTGAAGCTGGATTCCCTAAGTTCTTTTAGAATTTTGATGGGAGGAGGGTTCTGTATCAAAAATCGTGTAATACAGGGGTCTTATTTTTAGATTGCGTGTGAATATTCTGCAAATGAGTTTTTCTTTTCTGAGTAAAATATGTTATTTTCAATATAATCCTGAGCAAAATATTTGAACATCGGCATGATCTTATTTAAGCTTCCATGTTTCAGGAGGTATATCATATTAGCCTAATTACTTCAGCAGTTGCATCGCTAGATCTAACAATTATATGAGACCTAATTTGTTTTTTTTTTTTTTCCTGAATGGAAGAGGGACTATCTGCTTCATGATTCATTGCATTTTGGTGGTTGATACTTGGCCTGATGTTATCTAATATCATCGAAGCCATTTTATTAGTATTTTGAGATATGTCTTGTTCCAATGAACACAGTATTTTGGGTTATGTTTTGTTCTTGTGGATGCAGTATTTTGGATATCTTCTAGTGAATTTTGAGGATGTTTTGTTTGCCATCTTATGGTTTTTGTTTTGCAGGTGGTAGTCTGTCTGTCTTCCTTTTTTGGGGGGGGTGGATTTTTTGCATCTCGATGAATTGGTAAGTGCCTGTCAAACTGTGTGTCATTCGATGGATTTCCAAAGGTGGGAGTGAAAAATACAAGGAATTTAGTGGATAAATCAGTGTCAGAATGCCTGTAGCATGAACATGAAATTTTGAAATTTTAGATGACAGTCCACCCTCTGAGACGAGTTTGTTAAACTTTTTCAATCCACTTATGAAAATTTTCAGCCTCATCATAACTTTTAATCATCCCCTTTTCACAGTGGAGTGTTTTGCTTTCCACAACTAACCATGGCATGGCTACTTTGAAGTGCTTAAACTGAGGATATCGCATAAATTCTCTGATGTCACAGCAATTGTTTGCAGGCATGACATTATCCAGGTTAGTCATTAAGATCAGCAAGATGGAAGCGTTTTCCAGTCTTCCCTTGGGATTGGGAAGCTTGGTATGGAGCCTCTGGAGAGGATGCGGGCATGACATGGTGTTCTGGATTTCTACTCGTGCCATTTTGGATATAATAAAATTCTGCTTCTTTGCAGGAGATATTGTGATGACGCTAGATAGACAATTGGCAAACCAGGCTATAGTCATTCTATCCAGGAAGTCCTGGTTTCAAACCTCGGGAGGTGCTTTCGGGGTATTTTATTTTATTTTAGGGTTGAAATTAGATCAGATACGAATCGGATATTAGTGTATTTATATTCATATTTATTTTGTCTCATGAATATAAATATGGATATATAAATATGAATATGGATATTATTGTGATGCAAAAAATTATATCTATATATGTTTTAAATGGATATGAATATAATCTGAATACTGAAAGTATAGATATAATTTAGATAATTAAATTTTATAATTATAAAATTAAAAATATTATTAAATAGATGAAATTATGTTAATAATATATTTATATATTTATATATTTTTTTAAAAAATTAATAAATATTATATAAAATTATATAGGATTATATGTATATTCGGATATTCGAATACGGAATGGATAGTTTTCAATTGATATCTATATTTATTTTTTTTTGATGAATATGGATAGAATGGACATTAGTCAGATTTATTTATATTTAGATTGATTCAGAGCTAGATAAATATTATCCATATCACTCTCATCCTTAGTTTATCTATTATTTTTTATTTAAAAAAAAATACAACCGAACAACCCTCATATTCATCTGGAAAAATAATGAGCGGATAACCGAACAACCCGTCCCGCGAACCAACAAGCAGTACTGGTAGCTTTGTCAAGGCTTTGTTAACTATGTCCTCCTGGTTTTGCCTGACATGTGATGGTATTTTGCACAGGCGATGAATGTGTATTAGAAAGGGAAAAAAAAAGGGATTGAGAGAAGGGTGTTGGGGAGAGAGCATATTTGAGAGAGACGTATTCATGGTGATCTTTTGAAAGAAAGCAAAAGATACCATGAGAAAAAAAAGGGCTATGGTATTTAAGGGGGAGACGGGGAATGGTGATCTAAATTATTGAATATGACCTATAATCTTTAGATTATTTAGATATCAAAAAATTATATAATTTGAAAATTTCTATATCGAATAGTCAAAAGATATATGCTATTTTTTAATATTTAACTATTTATTTTTAATTGTCTGAGATATAGGCTAGGAATCTCTGCCTATATATCAAATGATCGATAACAAGCATTACTTTGTGTTATTCTAATTGTTCATTTGAGCACTCAACACGTAAATTAGGAGTCTTTAAATTGTACGATGTGATTTTGGGCATATAAGCAGTTTAATTAGATGTAGATTATATCGAACCGCTTGGATCATTGGTATTGGATCCGTCCCTCAATCAAGAATTGACTGAATCTGGTCTAAAGTTCGGTTGACCAGAATTTAGTCCACTCATTATGTATGTGTATACGTGGGTATGCATATAGATATGTTCTCTTAGTTGTTCTTACGCAATGTAGGAATATTTTTGTTAGAGGTATGTTCACGGGATGTCCAAGAGAATATGAATAACTAAAAGTTAAAAAAAAATAATAATAATGAAAGTTTACTAAAATTCTATATACTTGTTCATGTAGACACAAGCAAGGGAGTGGGAAGAAGCAACAGCGAAAACATCAGCACCAACAACAATCTTAAAGCATATCGAGGGTAAAGCTGCTGAAGGGTTGAAAACCGGCCGCATGATTTCAAATCCATTTTTTTTTCCTTTGTGGGGTAATTGAATCACTCTTAATTTGTTTACTCGGAATAGTTCAGAGGATCTTTTGGTAAAGGAAATCCTAGACTAATTCAAGTTTTTTTAATATGATATGCACATGAGGCAAATCTTACCTTGGTGTAACGGTCCAAACTCAAGGTGCCGGCCTTTCCGAATCTTTTTTCAAGTTGTCCCCGAACGTGACACCAGTTGCATAGCTTTCTTTTTTGCAACTGTTCTTCCCCAAGCAAGATAAGCAAACTTTACACGCGTGCAGCATGCATGACATACCAAGATGGGAACAGGAGTTGACGATTGAGATGCTGGGCAGCGAGAGACGTATGGAGAAGGGAACTTGGACACGCGTATACGTTCCCCAGATTGAAGGGCACCACCAAATGGGATGCTGGTTCCTAGAGACAAACACAACTCTCCAAAATGGTGAAAACATGCGTTCCCATTTAACATCCAATATGATCCCTCTGCACAGCACCTAGGAATTTTATGGTTCAATAGGGCAGGCCCATATCTAATTTGGCTCCTTTCTCACTCTCTAGCACGCGTGCATTGGGATGATTGAATCTTTTAGAGGCTTGTTTCAAGATCTGGCATTTTGCAATCTCTGGACCTTAGGCTCAACTCATATTGTAACAACTTAAAACCTCATCCAAAAAAGAAAGCCGGAAGTAGGGGTGAAAATGATATGGATATCATCCATCCGGATTCATTTTCGTATCCGAACCAATTTGAATATGGACAAAAATTTAATGATTCGATTAATATCAGTATCCATATCCATATCCATATCTGTCAAAGAAAATAGATATGAATATAGATAGACAACTATCTGATCCGTATCCGAATATCCAAATATAGATGTAACCTTATCTAATTTTATATAGTATTTATTAATTTAAAAAAAAAATATAACTATATAAAATATTGTTAACTTGATTTGTCATTTGTTTAATAATATCTTTGATTCTGTAGTCATAACATTTAATTATCTAATTTATATCTATAATTATATCTATATTTTCAGTATCTAAATTATATTTATATTCGTTTAAAATAAATATGGATATAAATTTTGGCATTCAAATAATATTAATATATGCATTCATATTCATCAGACAAAATAAATATAGATATACTGATATCTGATCCATATCTGATCTATATTCGATCTAGTTTCAACCCTAGCTGAAAGGTATTATTGGAGTTTCTCAATCTTGTATAAGTATCTAAGATCTATGTACTGCATAGTTGATATAGGATTAAATATATATCCTTATGTTTCTCACATATTTTTCCTATTCAAGCCTTGGTGTCGTGGCCAAGCTAGTGGTCTAAATCCATTCAAATTCAATTATAACCACCACCAATCTAGACCTATCTATGTTACGGTATTCATAAATCAACATGGGCTCTAACATCATTTATACTAACCCACGACTTCATCCAAAAAGATGAGCAGAAAGATATCATATAAGTTTCTTGGTCTTGTATAAATGTTTAAGATTTATCTAATATACAACCGATGTTGGACTAAATGCATGCGGATATAAACCTCTCTCTCTATCTCACACACACACACACACACACACATATATATATATATATATGTGTGTGTGTGTGTGTGTGTGTGTGTGTTAGCTCGGTTCGCGTGTCATTTTACTAGTATCTTCAGTCGGCAGTAATTGGACAATAAGGATGGCAAATTCATGAACTTAGATAACAGTTTGACTTCTCCAACTTTTAGACATTTGCAACTTGATCATATTAGAACAAGCAATGGGAGGAAGGAAAAAGATCGAACACCATATATATTGCATTGCAAGTGGACATGCGCTCAATCTATGCGGTAATGCATCAGTCAGACCTCCAAAGGTAGTGGCAGTCGGTATTGTGCCCTGCGGTAGAGATGGGCCGTTGTATCCATTTCTGCCGGGCTACAATTTGGTCTTGTGGTTGCCACAATCTGTTGGGGTTTGTGAAGAGGACAACCTCCAACTTATACTCTTGGATGTACTGTGAGGGGGGATATATTGAGAAAAAGTAGTATTCACTTGGCTTCAACTGGTCCAGTAACCTAGATGTTGAAAACCTCCACTAGAGCGACCATAATTGGAAAAATGTCCAAAATAAAACATGCCTAAAAATCTCTTATGTAAGTGGTGGGGCTCTTAAAATGAGTACAGGATTCAGATCCGAGTGCTGGGGCTCTTTATGAATCTAGGATTTAGACCTGCTAGTTTTAAAAGACTTTACCAGTTTAGCAAGCTCGAACCTTGGTGGAGTAAATAGTTAAAATTTAGAATATCAGATTTTTTATGGATGAAACTAGGTATCTGGTTTTGCAAGTTCTTGAGATTTGACTTGAAAGGTAATTAATTTTTTTTAGTAGCAGCCAAGCTCAGATCATGCTCAAGCCAATATGAACTGAGTGCTTGCAGTTACAGGCAGTAATAATTTGTTCCCAAAAATAGGCAGGAATAATTTAGCATGCTAGGGTGGTGTATATAGATTAGTCTCTTAACTATTCATTGATAATTGGCCAGATTTTAATACCTTGACCAATTTAATGCTCGGATAAATGCTATACACCTTGAACATTATAATACAATTTATATGAGTTTCTATATGGAAGAAATGTGGAGAAGGCTGGCAATAGATCTCGATATCTCAAATTTAGACTGGAAGTTGGCTCAGATATAAGCTTGATCGAGCTTGGCTCGGATTTTTTTTTTTTTTTTTTTTTTTTGAGCCAAACTTAAATTGGTCTTTAAGGCTCAAAATTAATTTTGAGACAAATTGAAAAATGCTTGGCTCAGTTAGGCTAGGCTCAATCAGACTTGACATTAGGTGTGCGCTATATTTTTCAAAAAGTTAAAATAAATAAAACTTTCAGTTTAAACTTGAAACAGATTCTTCTGAAAAAAAAAAAAAAAAAATGAAGTGAGTTGGATTTAAGCTTTACCTAAGCTTGAAGTAATTTTGATGGAACATCCCATATGTAGGTTGATTTGATATTACATTTGATGGAGTTCAATGAAACAATAAATGAGTCCAGCGTGATCAAAATCCAAACTCAATCAAGATCAGTCTGCTTCCAGGTCTATCCATGAATCTAAAGATGGCAGTTTTTAAAATCTTATTATAAAAGCATTCTATTTTTGTGAGATGGCCTTACAGTTGACCATATAAAATCCCACCAAAAGCATTCCCTCCCCAAAAAGTGCACCTTATACGTCAAATCACCCCTCCTTCTAAATGCGTCTTCTTGAGTAAAACCATCGTGCCGAGATCCAATATGATGGTCGACAAGATCCAACGACCAAAGTTCTATTCCTTAAATTTTTACGTGCACATAGAAGATACGCTTCGCGTTTGGTAGATGAAGAGAAGACAATCGAATAGAGCCGCTGGGATGGCAGCCGCGGATCCTTCGCGGTTACTTTCTACTTTGGTATTCCGAATTCTTTCTTGTCCCCATCCTTCCCTTCTTGCCTATATAACAACACCAGGTCCCAAAGGACAGCAGAACAAGGCCCAGGGCCGGCCACGAGACTACTCGCTCCCCGAGAAGATGATGTTGAGGGTGCTTCTTTCTCTCCCCCTCCTCCCTCTCTTGATCCTCTCCTTTCTCTTCACGGCCTTCTCTTACAATCAACGCCAGGTCAGTTGGATTCCCAGTCCCCTGGTCTTATGGTTGGCATACACTGGCAAAAGAGCAGGCGAAAATTCTTGATATAAAAATATAGCGCCTTAATTTGCCTTGTGGAAGCAGGTCTACATCGTGTACTTGGGAGAGCACAGTGGAACCAAGACCACCCAAGAAATCCACGGGGACCACCATTCTCTCCTGCTCTCTGTTAAGAATAGGTGCCACAGTGATGCCCAATATATATCAGTAACCAATGATGATGGCATTCCTATCTATATCTGTGTTGTTCCTTTCATCTTTTCTTTTCCTTGTATCCATGTCTCTTGTTGCGTTTCTTTCTAACCAATCTCTTTTTTTTTATACTTTTTGGCTTTGCCCTTTGATGTGTTAATTACTACTATTTTGTGTCATGTATTAGTGAGGCAGAGGCACGGGAATCTCTTCTCTACAGCTACAAGAATAGCATCAATGGATTTGCTGCACTGCTCTCCGATGAGGAAGCTACAAAGCTTTCGGGTAAGGGGAAGATTAGCGCCATCTTTTTAATCTGGAGATTGACATTATGGATTGGAATTTGGTTTTATGTGTTTAATTAGTACTGGTGTTGTATATATACCGCTAAAACAGAGATGGGTGAAGTAGTTTCGACTTTTCGAAGCGAGGGGAGGTGGTCGCCGCACACGACTAGATCTTGGGAGTTCATAGGTGATGAAGAGGGACTGAAAGGTTCGGAGAGGAATTGGTTGCGCTCCAGAGCGAAGTATGGCAAAAATGTCATCGTCGGCATGGTGGATTCTGGTTTGATACTGTGCCTCCTATAATTTTGATCAGACACGGCAACCTCATCTTGGTTTTTTTTTTTTTTTTTTGGCTTGTTTCTTTGTGGTTGTCGTTATCCTCTGTTACGTGTGGATGAGTCTCTTAGCCTCACAACGGGGTGAGAAGAGAAGCATAAAGGTTTTGTGGCTTGGGATTGCTAGGTATTTGGCCAGAGTCTGAAAGTTTCGGGGACAAAGGGATGGGACCCATCCCTAAACATTGGAAGGGAATCTGTGAAGAAGGAGACGCCTTCAATTCATCCCACTGCAACAAGTGAGTAGTCTCTCTCTCTCTCTCTCTCTCTCTCTCTCTCACACACACACACGCACGCAAACACAGAATGGTTGATGAGGATCGACTTGTCTATTTTTTATCCATTTGCTCATGTTTGTGCCAGTGGTTGTCATCTTTCGCAGTTTTTGAGTCCTTCCGCATCGTTCTTTTTTTTCTTGCAATTTTTGACTAGAAATGCATACTTTTTGTATGCTCCATTTTACCCAACACTCCTTGACCATAAACGTACGGACAACTTATGGAATGGAATTTGATTGCATACAGTCATGTCCTGCTGGATGCTTGGAGCAACCAATACCTCATCTCTATTCCTGTTAATCAGACAGGTGAGAGAATGTTCTTCTCTCCCCATAATTGGAGAAAAATTTTAGAAAAATTTTAAAATTATCAAATATGCCGTGTCATGGACCTATTATCGGTGCGAAAATAAGTTATACTTTTTAGAATTTTACTAAAATAATTTACATTCTTTAGTTAGAAGTTTTATTTATCTAATACTAAGCTTTTATAATAAAAGAGATTCACAAATTTAAAAATATAAATTAATATATTATTCTTAAAATTATGCACACACACTAGTAATATGGTTGCCGAATTCTCTCTCTCTTTTCCATGTGACGTTATATGCAAAAGACTCTAAATTAGAGCTTCTATGCCCCAACATGGCCTTTTAACACCCAATAGCCCTCTACTTATTTGCATGTTCGTATTTAGTAGAAAAGGAATAAAGTAGTAGAAAGCGACTCATAGGACGTTCCCAATTTGCATGATTGCTGCCAAAATTGTCAATCCACGCACATCATCTTTTTATAGTTAAAAAGGATCCAAAAAAAAAGAAAAGAAAAGAAAAAAAAATTCATCAAAGCCATATACCTCTAACTCCCATTTCCTTATGAAAGTGAGATTTAATTTCAGGTTATTTAATATAATTGCCAAAGATTTTACCAATTTACCAAGCTATCAAGCTAAAGCTTCTTAATTTTATTAGGGGGTGCTTGGTTGGGTGGAGTGGGGGTCTTGAATCGAAATGGGAATAGGTGACTCCCATTCCAATCGTTTGATTGGAAGAAATTTCATTCCAATTCTGAGTTCAGAGTGAAATGAGAATGATCCAATCTACATAATTCATTCTCTACTTTCTTCTATGGATTCAAATTTTCATTTCAATTTCAATTCCGATCACGAATCAAGTATTTTGAAGGATTTGATCATTCTGATTTCTATTCTGATTCTTATTTCAAACCATTTCGATTCGATTTTGATTGTGAATCAAACATACCCGAATTTTAATCTTCCCTTCTCATTGTCTTTCTTTTTTCAAATCTGTCTCTTTTTTTAACTCTTCTTTCACTCAATAAAGCAAGTGAAGTTCTCTCCTTTGTTTTTCAAGAATATTTACATTTTAATCTTATTTAATAAAATTAATTATTAGTTCTCCATTTTTTTGTCTATAATATAAATACAATATATTATTTTATCATGATATTTTTTAGTAATTTTAATCTTAATGATGAAGCTCGTGACAACAAAATTCACAAAGAGACTCGCAAGTATAGTCTTACTCTTATATCATGTGCGTTGAGTCCATGATCTATAATGTGGTTGAGGAAAACTGCAGTATAAGGCCTACATTGGAAAGGTCTTAAATTTTAAATAGCATAAATCACAAGTATCTCAAATAATAACTTGTTATCTTTTAAAACTGAGAAAATTCTGAATATTTAAATAAAACTAAGAATCTCAAACAATAACCGTTTAGTTAGTTCTTTTTATATAATCTGGTCCTAGATAGACGAGGGAGAATATTTTGTCAAATAAATGAAGAAGCAAGAATTCCCACCCGTGACCTTAGGACATGATTAAATAGATCCAAAGAAGTGAACGCTGACTTACAAATAGAAAAAGGTCGGCAAATACAAAGATGGCAATGTTTTTGTCTACATGAGAAGCAGGTGTGGAGATAAATCCACGAACCTTCACGTCCTCGCAGCTTTTCTGCAGCTCTGCTGGCTATCTCAATTATTGGAGGCCTAGCAGTCCGGCTTTGAGCTCCTATTGGGGGGCCCTCTGTCCGTTTGTCCCACGTCCAAACAAAGCCATTCGTCCTTGGCCGGCCGGGAGGTTTCACGGAGCCAGAATTGGAGAACTGGAAAGAGATACCGAAACCAGAGAGTGGGATTGAAGAGGGCTTGTTTTCTGATCGCAACTATTCACCACAACATGATTAAATTGGACTCATTAGAGTACGCATCACCAGCCAATCCCGACAAATCCATGCATGAGGTCTCGTGACCTCTTTGGGCTTGGAGGGTCCATCCTCTGCTCTTTTTATTTCTCCTTCAGGATTTGTTTGGATATTTCCATATGGTGATACTGAAGATTCTATATAATTTGTAAAGTAAGCTATCTATTTAAACATGATATAGTATCGATCAATATCATAGTCCAAATCCCGTCCGAATCCCACAGGAATTATTAAAATAAAAAATTCATGGATCTTTTCCTTTCTTCCTACAGTCCAAATATTAGGATCTCACACTGGATTTGGACATGCTTTTATAAAATACAAGATGGACGAGCTAACAGGCCCAATTATTATAGAATTTTCTGTACAATTGAATAGGAATATCCAAATAGATGATTGAACCAAAAATTCTATTGGTTGGAACGGTCAATAAGATCATAGAATTATAAATTGGAATAGACTTATATTCATCAATATTTAGAAATAGTTTTGAAGTGGGCCGGCTCAAATCTTATATGAAGAAAGAAAGGGATTTTTTTTTGCTCTCTATATCGGCACACTCCAAAACTATTTCTGAATATTTATAAATATAAATCTAGCCTAGTATATAATCCTATGATTTTATTGATTGTACTGGTCCAATCTGTAAATAAGTTGTAGCTTCCATCATCCAAACAAGATTTTTTTCTCTCTCGAGTTTGCTCCTTGCAACCACATATTAATTTTTATGCTCTAATGTCAATATATATGGCTCAGGTTTTGTCTTCCCAACCAAGAAAAGAAAAGCAAAGCTCGAGTTAATTTCTAGTAGATCAGCATACCAAGGTTCCGGGGTGATTTTAGGGGTATCGCGGCCACCGGATTGTAGGATATTCACTTCCAGACCTTCATGGAAGAAAAAGATTGGAGTGCCTTGAAATCTATACATTGATCAATCCTTTTTTTTTTTTTTCCGCACGGTTTTAGGGGCTAATTTTTTTATTCTGCCCTGGGTGGAATTTGTTTTAAGTGGAACTGTAGGGACGGTCATCTTTTTCCTTGTCCCCTACTTCCCTATTTATCCCCGACCACGGGCAATGGACAGCACCCCCCTGCTTGGTTCTTTTTCTCTGACTCTCGGATAAAACAAAGACAAAAAGTCGTCAATCTTCTTGGTTCTTTTTCTCTGACTCTCTGATAAAACAAAGACAAAAAGTCGTCAACAAAAAAAAAATAATTTTGGATGTTGTTTTTTCGCTAAGATCTTGGGTCTGTGGCTTTAAAACTTGTGATCCGACACAAAATTTATAGATTTCACAATTTTAGGATGCATTTTAAGTGAAAAACTGTCATACATTAAAACATTGGGGTTCATATATGTGACCTTAAAATAGAGTTAACATAAGAAATCTCATCATCACAGCATAGCTTACCCAAAAAAGAAGAGAGTAAAGAACCTTTAAAGGAAGCGGAGTTAGAAAGTACCAATTTATCTAGCTGGTAAATTTCATGGCAATTAGAACAAATATAGATATAATTTTCTTACTTTTTTTTATTAATATTTATATCGATATTCATATTTTCTTAATAAAAATAGATATGGATATTGTTATGCTCACCACAAAATGTAAATTTTGTCAGGAAGCTGATCGGTGCTCGGTACTACGTCAAGGGCTATGAAGCCTACTATGGCTCTCTCAACACAACATACGCCTTCCGCTCCCCCCGGGACAACGACGGCCACGGGACCCACACAGCCTCCACCGTCGCCGGCCGGGTGGTCCGCCGCGTCTCCGCCCTTGGCGGCTTCGCACGTGGGACTGCCTCCGGCGGCGCCCCGCTCGCCCGCCTCGCCGTCTACAAGGTGTGCTGGCCAATCCCAGGTCCCAACCCAAACATCGAGAACACGTGCTTCGACGCCGACATGCTCGCCGCCATCGACGACGCCATCGGCGACGGCGTCCACATCCTCAGCATCTCGATCGGGGCGGTGGGCACGCCGCCAAAGTATTCGGAGGATGGGATCGCCATCGGGGCGCTGCATGCGGCCAAGCACGGCATTGTGGTGTCATGCAGCGGAGGGAATTCCGGGCCGGCGCTGGCCACGGTGTCCAACCTTGCACCATGGATGATAACAGTCGCTGCCAGCAGCATCGACCGGGCTTTTGATTCTGCCATCTTGCTCGGCAATGGCATGACGATAAAGGTACCACCACCACCACCTAGTAGCCTAGTACTAACATGAGCTGAATTGTTGACGTACCATATATTCTTCCATTATATGACAATTTGCCAGGGTCAAACTGTGACACCATATGAACTGAAGGGCAATGAGTCCTATCCCTTAGTTTATGCCGGCGACGCCGTAGTTCCAGCCACTCCGAGCAATGTCTCCGGGTACAATCTAAGCTTCCTAGCATTACCAGATCTTACAATTAGTATGTGACATTTTTAAGTTTGCTGGCAACGTTGAGTTAATTCTAAGTTTGGAACATCAGTTTGGAGATGGTTAATTTTAATCTTGGGCATGGTGACCTGCAGGCAATGTCTTCCGAATTCTCTTTCGGCAAGGAAGGTGAGAGGAAAGATAGTGCTGTGCCTGAGAGGGAGCGGTCTGAGGGCGGCCAAGGGATTGGAGGTTAAGAGGGCAGGGGGAGCTGCCATTATATTGGGGAATGCTCCGGCTAATGGGAATGAGATCCCTGTGGACTGTCACGTCTTGCCGGGGTCCGCCGTGTCGTCGGATGATGCCATCACCATTCTGAAATATATCAACTCAACCGGGCAGCCGAGCGCTACGATAGGCCGGGCCAGGACTACTTTGGACGTGAGGCCGGCCCCGGTCATGACGGCCTTCTCCTCCCGGGGACCAAATCGTGTTGAGCCAAATATTCTCAAGGTGCACTCAAGCTTCGTAACTTTCCGATTTTTTATTTTGTGCAACATTTGTTAAGAGATTTATGTGTTACTCTCGCATTCCTCATGATAGTTGTGCCTTGCTATCTAAATCAATGGAACTCTTAGGCAGCTCAGGCATCTGGGTACATTTAGTTGGAAGAAGTTGAACTCTGAAATAAAAATGAAAATGAGCGTCCGTCATTTTAGCTTTTTGGTTGGAAAGAATTCGATTTCTATTCTGAGAGGGAATGGGTTTGCTCCAATTATTCAAAATTCAAAATTCAATCCAGACTTTTTTCTAATATTCAAATCTTATTTCGATTTAGATTCCGATTCCAATGATGAATTAAACATGCTAGAAAATATAGTTATTTCGATTTCCATTTCAATCTATTCCGATTCCAATCATGAATCAAATACACTTCTATTCGACTTTGCTTTAGCTAGACTGGTTTTGAATTTTGATACCCAACTCTTTTTCTAAAGGAAAACATGGTCACTAAGAATCTAATCACCTCTTACTAACAATCTCAAGACAACTGGAAGAAGTTTTGGAAATTCTCTGACGTATGGTGTTTAAATTCAAGTTAGAGCTACAAATGGATGCATATTGTTACCTACCAGTGCTATTTGCAGTAATTAGACACTTCGGCTCTTTGTACCATCGAAAACATTATCAATCAGATAGTCAAACTTAAAACTTTAATTACTAAAACTATGCATTCTCTGCAGCCGGATATTACAGCACCAGGTTTGAACATATTGGCAGCTTGGAGTGAATCATCATCACCTACAAAGCTTGAAGATGATCACAGAAGCGTTGCGTATAACCTTCTTTCAGGGACGTCAATGTCATGCCCCCACGTTTCTGCAACTGCTAGTCTCCTCAAGTCCATGCACCCTCATTGGAGCTCAGCTGCCATTAGATCTGCTATGATGACCACTGGTACGTATATATACCTCTTTCACATTTTGTCTCATAGAAAGGGTTATATAGATACAAATAGGGGTGAGCATGATCCGATTTGGACCGGTTTCATGCTCAAGTTTAAGCTGAAATAGTTCTAAATGATTTGACATTTCTAGGAACCAAACTGAATTAATAGAAGAATGAAATCAAACCAAATCAATATGGTTTAAAAGGTTTGATTTTGTTTGATTTACTAGTTTATATTATCATTATTATTATTATTATTATTATTATTATTATTATTATTATTTTGTCATTCATGAAGACTTGTTTCTTTTTCATATAAGAGTATCATCAAGAGAATTTATCAAGTAAAATAATTTAAATTGACATAAGATATTGTCACTCAATAAAATAAAATTTTTAAAGAAACATCATTATTAAGAATTAAGACAAAGATCTCCAATACATTACAAAAAAGATAAACAATCCAGTAAGTAAGTCACTTAGGATTTAAGGCTAATCAATACAAAATCAAATTGATAAATAATACCATAAATTCAGAATTATTTTTTAATATATTAATACTTCAACATAAATAATATTTTAATTAAAATGATATTATTTTATTAAAATCGGTCCGATTAAATTTGAGAATAATTTTATTTACCGACAAATCTGAATCAATCCAAACTTATTTTTTATATATCAAAAATCAACCAAACCAAATCGAATAAAATTTTAAACCAAACCAAACCTGCTGTTTGGTTCGATTTTACCGATTTGATTGATTCGGGTTCGATTTTTATTCACCTTTAGATACAAACATTCACTTGGAAATTAATATTGGGCAAATGCTTACAGTTTTCTGAGAAATTGAAGTTTGTAAGTAATATATCAAACATTTGATTCAGTAAACGGTAAACAGGTTATGTTGTTAATTTAGGACTAGAATGTGCCATCGTTTTACTCAAAAGAAGGAGAATGCAAAGAGGGGGTCCTGGAGAAGAGGATAGCTAAAGGTCAAAACTCATTTGTCCTTGTCAAGTAGGTCCTATAGTTGTTTACCCCAGCATAATTTAGACAAGCATACAGCAGTCAAGCACCAATTCTACCACTCCAAAAGTGGATAATGCAATTTTTCATGGACCCAAGATCCTCTCGATAGTTACCACACCATTCATCTTAGAAACGGATGGCTCTCACTTATCTGGAACATCTACCGTGTATAGCATCAAGTGCAACCTCTCGAATTCTTGCAACGAGCAGTAACCGTCTATCTTCGAGATGAGTGAAGCGGTGGCGGTATAAGAGATACACCGTACAGAATCAAAATCTTTTTCTTATGCTATGAGGCTCAACCCTGGAATCAAAACTTTTCTGTTCATGACTGGCATGCCAAGTCACATGATTCGACCAGCGTGATTCATGGGATATATTGATGCAATTCACATTAGAATTTATGGTACAAAACACGAAACCTTTCACTTCACATGCCATAGAAGGGGTCAAGGAAATATTTTTGGTCTTAGAGTTGGGTCTGGTAGCATTTTCTTATAAAAATAATATAAATTGCTATCACGCGCTCAATATCAATCATCATCATTGCTTTTACGTCAGCTATTTTTCCTTGGTAGTGACGTCACGCAAGAAAGCATCGTCCTTGGTCAAAGTTTTGACACCAACACAGTTACCTTGTGTCGCCCTCCAAACTCTCTTCCTTTTATTATTATTTTTTTTAAAAGCTGACTTCCCTTTCGCTGCATTTGTTCCAGCCACGGTGCGAAACGCCCAGAAAGGCCTGATAAAAAATGCGGCCGGAGAAGTGGCAGGACCGCTGGAATATGGATCGGGCCACCTTAGGCCCACCCACGCCTCGGACCCGGGCCTTGTCTACGAGGCCTCCTACAGAGACTACCTCCTCTTCGCGTGCTCCAGCATTGGGGTTCAGATGGACCCCACCTTTCCATGCCCCGAGAGCCCGCCATCCACGTTCGATCTCAACTATCCATCAGTCTCTGTCTCCAATCTCAATGGGTCCATCACCGTCCATAGGACTGTTACCAATGTGGGCCAATGGAAGGCCCGGTACCATGTTTCCATTGTGGAGCCCAGTGGCGTTTCAGTGAAAATTTCACCAAAAATTTTGAAGTTCAAAGAAGGTGAGGAGAAGAGCTTCAGAATCAAACTCCAAGTAGATGGAAGCAAAGGAGCACGGAGTGGGGAGTATGTGGCTGGTTCGTATACGTGGAGTGATGGGACCCATGATGTGAGAAGCCCTATTGTAGTTTCTGTTGCCTAGCTTTTGTTTCCTTTTCTCCTCCCCAAGCCTCCTAATAATACCAATTTAAAAATAGCTCAAGGAACAAAATTTGCATAAAGGAAAAAAAAGGAAAATGTTCTGAGACCTCGAAGATAACATCTGATTTAAACATTGTTGTTGGATTGTATTTACAGGGTCATAAGTACTACATAAACTCTACTTTGGTCTCAATTTTCACTGGATTTGGCCCAATGGAATATGTATAGGCTTAATAGGCTTAGAAGTATAGAGGTTAGGGACGTGTGAGTTTGCTGGAAGAGCCACCTAGAATATAATTGAGTCAAGTAGTTGGAAGCTTGACTCGATTCAAAATATTTGAGTTCAAAATTTGATTTGAAATTAATCGAGTCTTAATATCTTAGCCTTGAACTTGACTCTATGAAAAATAGATAAAATTCGAAATCGATTTGACTTGACTCAAATATCAATTGAATCATATTCGAACTTGAAATCGAGTCCTAACTTACTAATAATATATATATTATATATATATATATATAAATATAATATTATAAATAAAAATATTATTATTAAAAATATATATAAACTCGAATAGGCTCGTGAGCTTTTGAATCGAATATCTTACTATTCGAACTTGACTCAAAAAATTATTTGATCTATTCGAGTTTAATCATAACCGAATCAAGTTAAGATAGCGTAATTCGTAAGCAATTTGACTTGTTTGCATCTCTAGAGCCGCCTACATGGAAAACTTGCAAACATTGTACATGACAAAAATGATTGCATTTTTCTCATGCCGATTATATAAACTGAATGGCAAATATTTCAATCTTTATATGCTAGCATTTTAAAAATGATAAATTTTTACTAAAAACATGTCTTAAAATTATAGTGGATTATAACTTGTCCAAATTGTAATACTACTCTGATCGGCGGTCAAAGATTTTGAGTTTGAATCTTGGATGATATATCCCCATATATTTAGACATGGATAGAGGTGAATATCGGTTTTTTTCAAAAAAAATAAAATTATTGTTTGATAATTAAATAAAATAAAAAAAATATAAGAAAACTAGCGATGGCCTTATGTGTTTTTTTTTTTTTTATTATTATTATTTTTTTTGGGAAACGAATGAAGGGAATGAGGCACCCCCATAAAATTTTATTTGGGGTTGCGGAAAAATGCAGGACTGGTTGTTTTGACAGATTGATGCTTGACAATCATGGTGGGAAAGGATCGGTGCTTTGTCCCCATTATGTAGCGGTCAAAAGGCGTGCTAATGAGCTTTTGCAACGAAGTTTCGTGACGAGTTGATCAAAAAGGGGATCTTTGCACATGTTAAACTAACATGATGCCCCCACTACACCGTGGATGTTAATAAACAGGAGATAGAGTCAAAAATATTTTTCAATCATCGATATTTTTAAAATATTTATTAAAAATATTATTTTAAATAATAATTATATATTTAAATTATAAAAATATTTATGAACTATTAATATCTATCAAAAATTGAAAAATATATTTTTAACCGATGTTCCTAATCCGAATACATAATCAAAAGAAATGATGAGTAACGTGATGCCCCCACTACACTGATGTTAATAAACAGGAGATAGAGTCAAAAATATTTTTCAATCATCGATACCTTTAAAATATTTATTAAAAAATATTATTTTAAATAATAATTATATATTTAAATTATAAAAATATTTATGAACTATAAATATCCATCAAAAAATTGAAAAATATCTTTTTAATCGATGTTCCTAATCCGAATACATAATCAAAAGAATAAAAAATTAAATAATAAATAGAAGAGCTATAATTCTTTTCCTTCATAAGCATCATGATTAGTTAATTTAAAAAATATTTTTATAAAAAAATTTTCATAAAAAAGAGGATTAAGAAATAATCGATCCATAATTTTTATTACAAATTTATGTTCATTAAAAAATCTTAAATGAAAAAATAAAATTTTTATGTCTCATACTAAAAATTAAACAAAAAAAATTTAAAAAAGCTAAAAAAATTATTTAAACATAAAAAAAGAACCATGTTGATTCAGTTATAGAAATGCAAAAAATCAAACCATATATATATATATATTTTAAAATTTGAATAAAAAAATATTCAAAGAAAAAAAAATAGAATGTAGTTAGTCCACTTATAAAAAAATTATAAGGCCATCTGCATAGGAACACCTAAAACAAATTTTGTGCTGCCATCACTATAAAATTTTTATGCATCCTATTAATTTAAAAATGACTTTCTATACAAGTTTTATGAGGATGCCCTTATATATTTAGTTTTTCTTTTCTTTCTATGCGTCAGGAACCATAGAACTGTTATGCGTCTATTTCTTTTTTTTTTTCTAACCCTAATCCATTTTCACCTACCCATCGTCGCTGCTGTTTCCAAACCCTCTTCTACTCCATTTTTCCCTAACCACTGTTGTCGGCCTTTCTTCGTCTGATTTTCTCTACTAGTGGCCGTTCTATGATCGGAGAGGATGAAAGAGAGAGCGGCACAGATGGTCTTGCATTTTTTTAAATCTCGACATCGATTTTGGATTTCTTTTTTCTTTCTATCTTTTATCTTCGGAGATGATGCGGTGGAGGATAGTGTCCCCAAAGTCGACTTTACGGCAAGCGACGAGATGCTCTGTACCTTTTTTCGACCCATGTCGGCATTCTCATCTCTAGACGAACCAAGATAAATCTTATTTTCAAGATCTATTTTTTCTAACCACCTTCAGATTCTATTACTTATTTTTTTAAATTTTTTTTCTCTTCATTCCAAATCCAAACCCTATTCCTCTCTTTATCTTCTCCACCATCTATTTTTATTTTTTTCTGTTCTCTTCTTCAATTCAACTTTCTCTGTAATCTTGCTCTAACCTTAACCCTAATCCGAGCCCCAACTCTAACTCTAACCCTAACCCTTAGCAAAACCTAACCCCTAACCTAATCCTAAACCTAGCCAGATAGCTAACCCTAACCAGATCCTCTATTATAACCCTAACCTTAATCGGATCCGCTAATCTGTTAGCCGAATGACCTACGACCTGTTTGGCGTGCTTGTTAACCGATTTGTATGGATCCAATCACGATCCATCCCTAAACCCATTAACCATATCTTTTTTTTCCCCTTTTAATCCTTCCACTTCCTTCTGTTCACCAAACCCTAGCCCGATCCGTCAAAACTTATACATATTTCTCTTTCTGTTCACCAGAATGCTTCATAGCAAACCTCTGTTCCTTTCTTTTTCTGTTCACTGGAAGATTGCCGAATCTTAGCAGCAACCATGGCATTTTTTTTCCTTTATATAGACGTTGAGGAAGGCTACTATAGCATGGTAGTAACTTTTTGTCCCTTTTATCCCTCACATGGTGTTTGTAAACAAAGGAGTGGAAGACCGCCAAAATATAGGTAGTAACCCTCCATGCATTCTTAATAAGAAACAGAATGCTATTTTTGATATTATAGTGAAAGAAAATTTTACTGATAAGAAAATAAAAGTTACAAATATTTGGTAAAATAAATCCAAAAAATAAACAAAAATCCCTAAACACATCTTCTCTAGCTCTCTTTATTCGATTTTTCTTGTCCGCTGCCACCGTCTTTGATTTTTCTAATCCTTAATAAGCTTGATAAAAAACAAAAGAAATAGCAATTAAAAATAGATCCACAAAAAAAAAATATTCCCCATTTCATCTTTTCTATTCAGTCGTTCTCAGTGTTTGAATGATGCTTTAAACCTTTCCATGTATATATAGGCTAAAGCATAGAAAGAAATCGATAAGACAATCTATGCTTTGGCAATAATGTTTTTTAATTTTTTTTCAGAAATCTTCTCTTTGATATTTCTTTTCATCCGTCCCATTTTTCGCTCTTTTTTTTTTGTATGTGCCTTTCTCGTGATAGGAAATGGCATAGGAGAGGAGAGCCACCGCGCATAGAGCTTTGTCCCATTTCTCTCTTTTTTTTTTCTTTTTTTTTCATGATAGGAAATGGCATGGGTGAGGAGAGTCAGAGCAAAGCCAGTCTGCTCAACCGTCAGAAGCATCTCTGATCCATCCAATCCAAGCTGCTACTTTCTTTTTCGGACGAAGCATCATTTTATTTCTACATGCTGGATGCACACCATCTGTCTTTCTGTGGATAGCCGATACTTGTCGCGCTGTGGAGGCTCTGGTCTCAACTTTAATGTATTGTATATATTTGTTTCAATTACGTATCTGTATATTGTGTATAAATTACCTTGAATACTTATCCCATTTCAATGGAGATAGTTGTCGTGCTAGGTAGCTTTGTACCTTGGCACTTCCTTCTATCTACACAGGGTTGCACTACATCAATGTAGTGCCTCTTCTACAGGTCAACTTGCGAAAATTTAGTATAATCTAGGCATCGGCTAGCATTTGTCATGACAGGGGAAGTTGTTGTATTATGAAACTGCAACTTATGAAAATTCTTCCACTAGATTAGATGATAGCTAGACTTAGGTTCGCGTGGTTTGGTTTACGGATTTTTCTACAACTGGAGAGTACCAGATTTATTTCACAAGCACGTGATCTGCAGTTTCTATTGCAGATTGCTCAGATTTAATCAGGTTAAAAGGAAAAGGATTTATTGAGTATTGTTTGTCATATCAATATTCTTACAGAAAATAGCTATATAAATCCATACCCTCTTCGAGTCCATCTGGTAGAGAGTAATAAACTTGGGACTACGACCATCAACTCTTTTTTCAAACCCTTCGATAATTACGTTTAACCTAATTGTTAGGTCACGTCAAACAAATTGCCGAGGATGTGGACACGATGACTTTAGTATGCCTCCTCGTTCGCGTTTCTAGAAACGCATGCCATTTTTCATAAAGCATGCTAAATGACATTCATGAAAAGAATAGAAAAAAAAAGGCTTACATGGGAATGAGAGAGCGTTAAGAGTAGGGTTTTATTTTTTTCCTTTGTTTTTCCAGAGACTTCTCATACGGTTTGGGTTCTACTCGAAGTCACTTCGACTTGGTGAAAAAGGAAGTGGCGGGGTGGACTCAATACTCTAAATCCATTTCATCTTCACCGTAGGGCTGAGTTCTTATATAAAGGACTTTGAAGTTAGTACACAACATCATAAAAGAATCGGAAAAATTTTGTACTCTCACGCTGCGCAACTTGCACATATGTTGCTCGTTGAAAGAATGAGAAAACTACAGTGACATCTTCCCAAGTTTGTATAGTTTAGAAAATTTTAATTAATTACCAAAGTTTATTATTTCATATCGATATAGTGCAACCATCTATTTTCATTAGGAACGATTATCATGTGACAATTTAAGGGTCTTATAGTCCTTTAATCAGTCTGCTACGAGTGTTAGGAGTTGGATGGACCGGGGACCATAATGAAAAAAAAAAAAAAAAAAAAAGTGTTCTGAAGATTAATTAAAAAATTCTGGATCAATATTTTTTTTTTTGATCATATTTGAAGGGATATTGCTGTATTTTTTTCTTATAGAAGAATCCTGCATATCCTGGATTGCAGACATATCTCCCAATTTATTATTAATTGCGGCCAGGGCCTTCAGTGGAATAAAAAATTTTGACTCTGCAAGTTAAAAAAACAAACGACAAACTTCCGAAGCTGATCATATAGATTATACAGTGAATATTTAAAGAATCAATTGAGGTAGAGTCTGACGGCTCCAAACAGCCATATCATTTTGATTTTCGCAGGCTAGCTCGGGTCAGAGGCAAGACCCGATGACGGAGATTCCAAATACTCTCATCCATATGTGGATTATTTTAAGGGTCCTGTTCCGTCTCATCTCATCACACCACGGGAAAAGTCCAAGAACGGCATTTGCCATCCGCACAAAGCGGTAGGGAGGGTTCGGTTTCGTACCAGATTTGTCACAAGTCCAGACCAACCAAAGCATTCACAAGCATAGCAATCATTCATCAAAATTTCATTCACACCCCCACTCTCTCTCTTGCACACTCGTTGCTGATCATAACTTTTGCTAGCTAAGTTGATTCTTATCCCCTGATCGATTGAAGAAGACAGGATTGAGTACTTGGTATCTATGAATTAGATGGCCAAATTATATGTAGCTTTTGGGGGGACTAAAACAGAAAACAAACTCTAAGCTTTACACTAAATGGTAAATGTCACGACCGAGGACCTCATTTAAATATACGAGCTAGAATGTATTATTTAAAATTTTTTATTTTTATCTAAATATCTAAGATCTTTCTAATGCATAATGAATATAGAATTAAATATATATCCTCATGGATTATTATATACTTCATCCATTTAATCCTAGCATTCTGATCGAACTAAAGATCAAAATTTATTTTGATTTAATCACAAAAATCATGGTCAGCATATGCCCAATCTAAATGAGATCGTGTGACAATATTGTCTACTCCGTATAGACTATAGATTAGCTTTGCTTAAAAATTATTTATTATAATTTATAAATTCATCTAAAAAATTAGTCAAAAAATATTATTTGATTTTTTTAGTAAAAATATTATTTTGACTTTTTATTCTATTTAAATATCTAAAATTTATTTAATGTACCATTGAGGTGGAACTAAATATCTATTTGCAAGAATCCTCATATTAAATTAGTGGATAAGCTATACCAATATAGGTGGTCCCAACAATTAAATAAAAAGAGCCCAATTTGGGTCGGTGAGGGCGCGACCCTTTTTTTCTTATCCCACTTGCTGTTTTTGTTTGCTCCCCTTGGTTGATGTTATAATTAAAATATTTTATAAAATTAGTCATGTAAAGCGCTTACATGCGGACCCACGTCATCGACGTAAACGAGCATTACCCCCACGGTTCCTCCTCCTGACTTCAACACCAACCCCTATCCAAAAAGCCCCTCCCTTCCATTGTTCGACGCTTTTATGTTTCACATGTTATTCCCTCCTATCGTCCGTTTAATTAATCATCCATGAACTTAAGATATGGCTGCTTCAACTTTTGAAACAAATGGCATGCCAACTAATGAATCCGTGTGCTCTAACCCATCTTAAAATTACATGTGACTTTGCCCGTGAAAACTTGCGTGTGATGACTTATGTTACCGTCTAACAAGCTATATACGTACATGTTCATCCAATTATTTTTAGGTCATTCAGACGACTACTCTTTCCTACATATCAGGGCTATGCATGTAGGATGCGTGGCAGTTGATATCCTGAGCTAATGTCACATACAGCATCTTTCAATAAGGAACTATGTATATTTTGGATCATCCAACGAGAAGCCGTTACATCATTTATTGTTGGAATAAGATATATTATTATTTGATTTTGGTTGTATTTGGTTGAAAATTTTGAATGCGAAAAATTTTACTATTAATTATAATTAGCCAACTGATATTTTTATTATTTTAAATATTTTTTTTAAATAATATAATAATTTTTTATTTAATGATTCGAGATACACGTGGTACCGTACTTCTGTCCAATAAACCCCCCCCCCCCCCCCCACCCCCCGCTTTGGGAGCGTGTGATTTTTTGTGATAGCTAAGGCCCCGAACGGCTATAAATTCCAGCGCATCCCCACTCCAAGCCAACAGAGACGCTTACCACGCAAATAATTGGTGGTCTGATGGAAGAGCTTTACGAGGCGGACGTGATGTGGCCGGACGATGAGAACCGTCCGATGGGTGCGTCCAACGGTCGTGTGTCGCCTAAGAGGACGAGAAGGCGGGGCCAGGGGGCAGCTTCCACGGCGCCGGTGGAGATACCGACGGCAGGGCGGGGGCGCGGGGGCGAGAGTGTGGGGGAGGATGATGGGGCGGCGGAGCTGATCCCCCCGCATGTTCTGGTGTCCCGCAGCAAGACGGTGGGGAAGATGGCGTCCTCGCTGTGCTCGGGCAGGGGCGGACGCTCAAGGGCCGGGATTTGAGCCGCTTCCGCAACTCCGTCCTCCGGATGACCGGCTTCCTCGAGGGATAACGGCCACCCGCGAGGGTCCAGACCGCAATGACCGAGACCAAAGATAACAGAGCTCTGTTCTCTATGTGCATACTGCTTTAACTGTAATAAAATAAACCTACTTAATGGATAAAATATTATTTTTTGAAAAAAATAGATCTCCATTTTTTCTTTAATTCAAAGCTTAGGTTCTCACCACTATACTCTTTCTGATAATTATATACATATAGTGTACGTCCCGATTGCAGATAATCATTTATCGTTTGTGCAAGATATAGATGAGTGATCCGGAACTAAAACTCTCTGGTTTAATAATGAACCTTGGAGGATGTGAACTCTTTATAAGTTACTCTTGTACATAATTGGCTTGCAATGTCCCAGTGAGACAAGGTGACGAGCGTTGTATTGATCGAGCTATTTTTGTTGTGATAGGGTCAGGACCTTTAGTTTTAAGTTGGATGCAAGGTTCTCTGTTTGGTGATGTGTGGGAGGCCTTCCTCCGCCGATCTTCTTGTCATGGAGGTGGGGGGCCATGGCTAGGGAAACGTCGATATCGTGCCACTTAGATCAAGTTTAGGTCCAGTAGGTCAGAGTGCCAGATGGAGGATTTGACGTGTAGCAGTGACGCGTCTGTTTGGTTTCAGAGGTGGCACCTGGTTTCCGTCCGTCTCACGCGCTGGTCACTGTCTCTCAACCTGGTCCCGTTCAGTGATCATTTCTCTCTACTTTTCCGCTGACAGAGAGAGAGGGGAACACTGCAATAAATTAGGGAAAGACGTGTATACCAACCAACAACAGTTTGAGGTCCCACGAGTACTGCAAATGTTGCAAATGAAGGGCAGCCACATAGCACTAATTATGGGATGAAACTTGGCATTATCCGGTGACTTCAATGGAGGTTGAACAAGAACGTAGCAAAATCCAGTCGACTTGGTAGCCTTGTTAGAACTCAAAAGTTTGATGGTTATGATCGAACTGAGTTGTGTTTGTGATCATTATTGAATGCATGATTGTCAGCTATTAATTAAATGTAAAACAGTTGAATACTTGGTGCATTATCATTAATGAGATTTCAAAAAATTTGAAAAATTGATGGTCGAAAAAATAAAAAATTATCGCTATGTCAAACTCTGGATCATTTAAAACAAATAACGTTTATATAACCCAAGTGATCAATTAATGGAAAATCATTATGGTATTATTCATCAGTTCAATTATTGATGAGTATGGAGGCGAATTATGTGCATGTGAAATTTGCAACATTAGGAACATCATAGAATGTTGCTTTGACTCGGTGGGTAAGAACTATGCATGGGCTTCATCTTAGAGAAAAATTCAAGCTGGTACATGGCAAAACTATGTTGATGAATATATTGTGCCCATAATTGTAACAATCTATGCTTTTTTTAACTATTTGGGATTGGCTGGCATATTGTTGCATACATACTATTCTCTTTTGAACCATTAGTCTAAATTAAAGAAAATAATATGAACCTATAATTTCTTCAAAGTCTTTGTCAATAACTATTAGCTCAATCAGTTGGTGCCTTTCTCCCAAGAGTTTTTCCTTGAGGGAGGTTCAAGATTCAAATTCTAAATATTGTTCAATTTTTTTTAATTTTCTTTTTATGTGCACTATGACTAAGTGAACTAGTGATACCTAACCATCAGTAGATAATTATAATTCGCATGGGTCTCGAACCATCTCTCTCTCAGGGAAAAGAAAAAAAAAAGGCAAAAAGAAGCAAGTAATCAAGGTTTATGTTATAGTATCATTTGGGACAACCATGAACCCTCATGGCAGCTACATATTGCTTGATGTTGTTAAAGGTTAAACCTAGACGCCATTCAAGTGAAATGTAGGGATTTGTATTCCAAAAGACGGAGTAATTGATATTGGAGATTGTTCCTAGGAAGAATGTCATGCTAGGTTCGTGGCTTATCGGATAGTTTTAGAATAATTGACTTATTTGACCACTGAGGAAAAATCAAGACAAGTGAAAGTGAAAAGATGGAGAGTTAAACTGCATTCTACTTCATCATAAACGTGAGCCAAAGGCGAGAATTGTATGTCTAGCATCAATCATAAAACAACTAGAAGCACTCAGGAATTATTAAAAAGATAGAACAGTAAATTAATATAATAATCTAATTAGGAGGGATGGAGCGCTGACCTACCGACGCTTTTAAAAAGCATCATCTTTTAACGACGCTTAAAAGCATCGTAAAATTTGAGCTTTGTCAACGCCGATGCTTTTGCTAAAAGCGTCGTTAAATAAAGCAAATGTCGATGCTTTTTTACGTCATTATGTAACGACGCTAGAAAGCATCGTTAGGTTCGTTTAATACCCCCGATCTCCCGTACCCTAATCCATCTACCGCCGCCTCTTTCCATCCATTCCTCCGCCGACCCCATCTCCGCCACCGGCAGCGCACCCGCCGTCCACGCTGCACCCGCCGTCCACGCCGCACCACCGTACGCCGCTCCCCTCTGCTGCCGCGTCCGTCGATGCTGCACCCGCGCGGTCCAAGCCGTACACCGTCCGTCCTCCCGGAAGCAGCCTCCCCACCGGCCCTCCTCCCCTCCCCCCTCCCGGCGATCGAACGGGCTTCCAAATTCTTCTTTTCTGATGGAGTTGTTCGCCATTTGTCGGAGAAAGAAAGGTGAGAAAACTTTGATCAATCTTTGATTCTGTTCAGTTTTCCTCCCTAATTTCTATTGAAGATGATTTGGTCTCTCTCCCGTGGGCTATTAAATTATTTTTAGACTGATCATTGATTGTGTGGCTTGACTGTTAGCGCATCATGATTTTGATAGTTTATTTGGTTATAAAAGAAAAATTTTTATTTTGATTGTGCATTGATAGTTCGCACCTTAATCTTGATTTAGGTAATGGCAGGCACAGCATGAAAAAAATACGGCCAACTTTTTCTCTCGGTCATGACATTATAAGAAAGCATGTCTAAGAAAGCATTAACCATTTGAGTTTCTCATGCGTAAGGTTAGAATTGGCTGCTACTATGAGAAGTAGTGATTCATTTAGCACTTTACTATTTATTGAAGCATCTCCTGCCTACAAATCCCCTTGATTAGGAAAAACATGTCTCAAATCAAGCTTTGCACCGTTAAAGGAAAAGATCTACATAATTAGATAAAAGACATATATAGGGTTATGGCTTACAATATATGCAGTCCAACTTGTACTAGCTGACAAAGCAAAAGACAAGCAACCGAACAGCTGCAATGCATTGTAGTCAAAGTACAATGGTGCATTGCTATATGAAGCTGCTGTTAACTGATGGCATCCAGTGTTGGCCTTTGTAATTCACATACTCAAAAAAAAAAAAAAAAAAAAAGAAAAGAAAAGAAAAAAAAAAAATCTAACTGATAGATCGTGTTTTCTTGAGCTCTCAATGTTGATCTTTTCATTGAATATTTAGGTCAATCTGTATGTTCTTTATGGAACATTTTACATCTCAACCGATTCATGATGAGATTCACCTACTAAAATCATATGCATATGCTGAACAGTAAGACTTTCTTAATTTGGTTAGATGTAGATTTTGGTGCATTATTGGTCTACATGTTAAATGCCAATGCAAATTAGAAGAAGCAATTCTTGAATATAGTCGCCCAATATTTCTCATCCTAATTAGTTAAAAATGTTAAATGCCTAATATGTCTGCTTCTAACAACACCTTAATCTACATCCTCTTGATGACATGTGGGACCAAGACAGCATGAGAAGGCTCATGTGCCAAAGAGTGCCGGTGATTCTAATTAGAGATGTTTGGTTAGGTGGCAATCCGAGTAGCAGCCAAATCTTAAACATGCGTCTAGATGAAGTTACCAATCATCTATGACATGCTGCAGGTGTATCAGAAGAAACAAACTCAAAGCACACATCACATCAGGACAATAAAATGCATAGGTGTTTGAGCTATGAATGGCATGTAGGAAGACCCCATCCTTTCAGTTAATGCTTGTGGTTTAGAAAAATAGATCATAGAAAACACAAGTCCATAACTAAATGAGATTAATGTCGCCACCTACCTGAGATGGAAAGCCCAATCTCCTCAGCATCCTGGCCTCCACTGTAATCCATCCCATAGACACTGGCACACCGGAACTCCATCTTGTTCTGTGTCAAAGTGCCGGTTTTATCCGAGAACACATACTTGATCTGCCCCAAATCCTCATTTATATTCAATGCCCTGCACTGAAACTTGGAATTGGTGTTCTCATCAAACATTCCCTTATCTTGAACCATGAAGAAGGCCTGCCCCAATCTCACCAACTCCATGGGACATGCTAACATGCCACTTCATGGCCCTTTTCCTTCAACCCCTTTTAATGAAAATAAAAAAAAAAAAAACCATCCAATATATAAAGCAAAGTTTCTTCTCTCTCATTGCCATTTGTATATATGTTGAAGTATGTCTTATATTAATTAAAAGGATCTTTGTGTTATCATTTATACAGAGTATATCTGATCATCCAATATTAACAGGTCCATCAATTACTTTCTTTTTGTCCATCCAAATAATTAAAAATTAGATCTCTTTCCATTAATAAAACAATCAATATTGAAAAGACAATCATATGATTCTAAGTCCAATACTGTGTGCTGATGATTTCAAATAACCTATTATAATTAATTTTCCTACCAAAAAATATGATTGACTTGACTAAAATACCCAGACAATTGCAATCTGATAAGTATTATATTTGTGGTTTTTAATAGTATTTGTCATGCATATCATGTTTCCCACAAACATAAGGCTGAAATTGGATTAGATACTAGTATATCCAATTTTACATTCATTTTTTTTGACGGATACAAATATGAATACAGATATGATTGACTACAAAAATTCTTGTTCGTATCTATTTTAAACAAATCAAGAGTATCAAAATCTACTATCCAACTATTCTTTCATTTAATCTTTCTCATGGATATTTTTTTAGGATCGAAAAATATTTTTTGTACATTGTGAAAGGGTTTTGGATTGTTTTCTGAATTATTTTTCAATAAAATCTATTTTATGAAATATTTATTTATTTATTTTAAAGAAGTACCTTAACTCATTTATAATTTTTTATTTAATATTAATCTTTGATCAATCAAAGCATCGCAACTCATTTATGTCATCACCAGTTGAAAATTTAAGAATCTTAACCAAAAGAATGGAGCATTTGGAATCACATGTAGGTGTTGGCTGTCTAATCCTCTCCTGTATATCATGTCCAAATAGATAATACCATATCATCCAAAGAGGAACATAGGTCCACCAATTTATTCCTACAGGCATGCATTGAAAACTTTCATAGCAATTGAAAGCAAGGAGTTCCCAACCACGAGGGACAGCCTATCCAAAAAAAAAAAAACTACTTAGCATGGATTTTAATTTTAAAATCCATGCTAAGTAGATTTTTATGGGTGTTTTTGTGATGGTTGTGAATTTCATGCCAGGCAATGTTAATTATGAATTAATTTTAAAAAAAATTACATTGCATAGAATCATAGACCCATCTTTTGATTAATGTACATATTCTATTGTATCCGTACATTTATTTATTTTTGTACGGATAAAAGAATTATGTACATTGATCAATTGATTGTCCAGTATGAACAGTTTGGAAAATGTGAGTAATTCTATAGGTCATTACCATAATCAAATGGTATGCTGAGGGTTCGAAAAAAATTTCGGATGGTATTTTTCTTTTGTTCTTCCTATACAGAAGAACTAAGGAGAAATGCTGTCGAAATTTTTTTCGGCTCTTGTTGCATATCATTTGATTTCTGTAATTGACCTATAAAATTAATACATTTTCTGAATGGGATAGGATTTTCTTTACCTATTAGTTGATGATAGCAAGCATTTACTATGTAAACTTTATCTAGCTGTTATTTTTTTAGATTTTATGAAATGACTGATATTTTTTACTCATTGCATTAATATAGATTGTATAATTTTTCTTATTTTTAGATAAATTACAAGTTCAATCATTTTTATCCTACAATGGATAAAAGTTGGATAAATAAATCAAAGAATAGTAAAGAATATTTAGATGGAGTTCATGACTTCATTAAATTTGGTATGGAGAAAAGTAGTTTGAATGGAAAGATTTTATGTCCATGTCGGAAATGTGTAAATAGTTCTTCTTTAGATCCACAAATTGTTGAAGAACATTTGGTATGGAATAGTTTTTTAAGAGGTTATACCGACTGGATTTTTCATGGAGAATCTATGTTGCCATCATCATGTAACCAATCCCTGACTCATTTTGGATCCACTAGCCTACAAGACAATTCTGCAAGAGATGATGATATAAGGGGTTTGATCACAGATGCTTTTGGACTTGGTGTTCAAAATTTAGGAGAATTCAGTAGTATACAAGAAACAGTTGGGATGTTTGATGGATGTACGCATACGGAACGTATGCATGTTGAGGAGCCTATACATACATCTAATGATGAGATAGCTCGTTATCACACTTTAATGAAAGATGCAGATGAAGAATTATATCCGGATTGTACGAAATTTTTTAAGATTTTTTTTCTTGTACATTTATTTCATTTAAAATATTTGAATGGATGGTCTGGAAAGAGTTTTACCATGCTGCTCAAGTTATTAAAGGATGCATTTTTAGAAAGTACTCGTTTACCACCATCGTATTATGAAGCCAAGAAAGTAGTAAAAGAATTGGATCTTGGATACGAAAAGATTCATAGTTGTCCGAAAGATTGTATGTTATATCGGAATGAAAATGCTAATCAAGAGTCATGCAATGTATGTGGATCTTCAAGATGGATAACACAAAAAGAAGATCGAGACGATGTACTGAATGAATTGGATGCAACGCGGAGTAAAGAGAAACCGGCCAAGGTATTGCGTTACTTTCCTCTTATACCTAGATTGAAATGGATTTATGCATCATCAAAAACAGCTTCATCAATGAGATGGCATGATGAAGGACGTACAAAGGATGGAATGTTGAGACATCCAGCAGATAGTCTTCAATGGAAAGCATTTGATGATAGGCATCCTGATTTTGCCTCTGATATTTGCAGTGTTAGGTTTGGCTTAGCTTCTGATGGCTTCAATCTATTTCGGACCCTGAGTTCTACCTACAGCACTTGACCAGTCATTTTGATACCTTACAATTTGCCACCGTGGATGTGCATGAAACAATCATCACTTATCTTGTCAATGGTTATTCCAGGAGATAAGGGTCCAGGCAATGATATTGATATTTTCCTACAACCTTTAATAGAGGAATTGAAACAGTTGTGGAAGGATGTTGATGCATTTGATGCTTCCAACGGCCAAACATTTAAACTACGGGCAGCTTTGTTATGGACTATTAATGATTTTCCAGCATATGCCAATTTATCTGACTAGAGTACAAAGGGACTGGTCGCATGTCCTTGTTGTGGAGATTCAACACATTCAATTTGGTTAAAATATGGAGGTAAATTTTGTTACATGGGACATCGTCGATGGTTGGAAGCAAATCATCCGTTTCGATTTCAGAAAGATTTGTTTGATGGTACTATGGAATTGGGATGTGCCCCTATTCCACCTTTTGGAACTGATGTTCATAGACAAATGGATGGCATCAATTACAGCTATGGTAAGCACTCAAAGTCCTCTAAAAAAAGAGGAAGGGATGATGTTGAAAGCTCAGTGCACGAAAGATTACCAGAGGAAGTCAGTATCAGTACTATAGATGCAGAGGTGTTTCAAGATCCAGACAATTATTTCGAGGATGAAAATGAGGAAGACACACAGATAGCATCTACACAACAGTCCAGTAAACATTTATGAAAAAAATGAAGTATCTTTTTTGACTTACCTTATTGGAAACATAATCTTATTCGGCACAATCTTGATGTCATGCAAATAGAGAAGAATGTTTGTGATAATTTACTTGGAATATTTTTAAACCTTGATGGAAAGAGCAAAGATAACATGAAGGCGCGTCTTGATTTAAAAGAAATGGGTATCCGATAGGAACTTCATCCTAAAATGCTTGCTAATGATAGAATGTATATACCTCCTGCATGTTACACAATGTCTGCTCGAGAAAAGGATAATTTTTTGGGAGTTTTGAAAAGTATCAAAGTACTTGATGGATATGCATCAAATATTTCACGATGTGTGCATCTAAAGGATCGAAAACTTTCAAATCTTAAAAGTCATGATGGTCACATATTGATGCAAGATATTTTTTCAATAGCTTTAAGATCGTCATTGCCGAAA
Source organism: Elaeis guineensis (assembly GCF_000442705.2). Lineage (NCBI taxonomy): Eukaryota > Viridiplantae > Streptophyta > Magnoliopsida > Arecales > Arecaceae > Elaeis > Elaeis guineensis. Next base: position 116,849,607 of record NC_025994.2, on the reverse strand, counting down.
CAAGTTATTGCAATTGTACTTCGATTATCGTCATTCTTTAAGGCATTATGTTCAAAAGTTATTGATCCTCGGGAACTTGATCAGTTAGAATCCGATATTGCAATTACACTTTGTCAGATGGAAAAAATTTTTTCTCCTGGATTTTTCACTATTATGGTACATCTGCTCATTCACCTAGCTTCAGAAGTTAAAGTTGGTGGACCGGTACATTATAGATGGATGTATCCTATTGAGAGGTATTATTGCAAACCTTAAATCTTTTGATAATTTTATTAGAAACAACAGTATACTGATATTTTAATAAATATTTAATTCTTGAAGGTATCTTGTGCGTCTTAAAGATTATGTGCGAAATAGAGCCTATCCCGAAGGCTCGATTGCTGAAGCATATATTGCAGATGAATGTTTGACATTTTGTTCAAGATATCTTCAAGATGTAGAGACTATTTTGAGTCGACCTCAACGGCATAATGACTTTGTGGAGAATGCAGAACTGTATAAGTTCTTAACTGCTGAAAAATTTTTGAAAAGAGCTGAAAGTATTGTACTTGATCAAAAATCCTTAGCACAAGCACATCGTTATGTGTTACTTCATAGTGACATAATATCTAACCATCGCAGGTTAGTATATTTAAGGCATGACATCAAGATTTAAATTTTATATTACATATAATGTTCTAAATGATATATTTATATTTTATGCAGTAAATTTTTAATTTATCAGAGACGAGCCAATCATAACATTCGTCCTAATGCAAGGATTGAACAGCGATGGTTGGTCGAGTTATTTCCTATGTGGCTTTCGAATCAGGTGTGATTTATATTTAATTATGAGATACATTAATTTTTGATACATATTTAATATCAGATAACTCAACAGCACATTCGTCATATCATTTTTTTTTAGGTATCAAAGATGATGGAGACAAATAATTCAGATGAACTAATAGCTCTTGCTCAAGGACCTAACAAGATTGTGAATAGATATAACGGTTTCATAATTAATGGCTTTAAATTTCATACTAGAGAACGGAAGAAATTTAGAAAAATACAGAATAGCGGTGTTATGGTAGAAGCGGATGGAAAATCCTATTATGGTGTACTTAAAGATATCTATGAGTTGGATTATTATGAAAAATTTAAAGTAGTATTGTTTAGATGTGATTGGATAGACATAAACTCACCAAGGGGTTTGAAACAAGATGCAAATGGATTTACACTTGTAAATTTTTCAATGTTGATACACACTGGTGTGTTATTGAAAGATGACCCATTCATTTTTTCATCTCAAGCTCGTCAAGTATTTTATGTACAAGACGCAAAAGATAAAGATTGGTTTACTGTCATCAAAATAAAATCTAGAGACTTATATGATATGGAAAACCAAGTGGAGGATGATGACGATGACACTTATACACAATGTATGCCCTACAATTTTGTGCCAGCTGATGATTTAAATGCTATGACGATGTTGGTTAGGACAGATTTTGAAGGAAACACTACTGCTTGATTGTTACTGGTAATAATTATTTATGATGTATATATTTTGCATTAATTATTGTGTTATTTTACTCCATATATTAACTGATTCTACCTTTTATTTATATAAATGCTAGGTGACATCATGCGTCGCAGGGGATGATATGCTGGTGTGTAGTTTCAGTTTTCACACACAGAGGCCGGTACGTCTTCTTCAGCACAGCAACCTGAGGTCAGTTCAGCTGCACAGCATTCTGAGCCCTGTCCTTCATCATCAGCACAGCACGATCCTCCTGTTCATCAGCTAGATGATGAGATACACGTGCAGGGTATATGTTATCTTTTATGTAATTTTATTTTTATTTTATTTTATATATATTTATGATATACTTACTTTTATGTATTTTTTGCAGACGGATCCGGGAGAGTATGCCCCAGACGCGGACCCACAGTAGTACGAGATGTGTGGCAGATGCGTGAGGGCGAGAGAATTATTGTAGAGTGCAATCAGCTAGGTCAGCCAATTAAGAAAGCTGCCTGCTTATTGACTTCATTTTTGGGGACTGTTGCTCGGAGGCCTCAGCTATGTCCGTTGGGCTATGCAAAATGGAATGACATGCTTCCAACGAATAAAGTTGAGCTCCTCCGAGTTATAGAGGTAATGAATTGATGTTCATACTGTATATTAATTGTTAATCACTTATATAATTTATTTCATTTAATTTTTTTTTATAGAGCAAGTTTGTTCTCCCTCCATCCACTCATGATTTTGTAATGAAGTCTCTCAACCGCAAATGGAAAGAATATAGAGCACAATTGAAGAGGGACTATATGAGACAGGGTATGACAGAGGAGGAGGTTGCTAGGAATTGTCCTCCTGATGTACCCCCTCATCAGTGGATGGAGTTGATTCATTATTGGTTCTCCGAGAGGGCACAGGTATATTATCTGCTCATTATCTTTTTTTTCTAAAAATTTTATAAAAATATTGATTTTTATTATATATTATACATATAACAAGTTCTTTACTTTATTTTACAGACTTATTCTGCTATTGGTAGAGCTGCACGAGCAGCTCAGTCTGTTCCTCATACATCGGGGTCGAAGAGTTATGCACGACTCCGACAGAAGTTTGTATGTTCCTTAAACTTTCATAATTAACTTTTAATTTTTATGTTGAAATATTTATATAACTAATATCATTATGTATCGTGGACTATGTCTGTATCATGATACTCATATATTTTTTTAAATTATTATAACTGTTTGCTTAAAATTAAAATTATTTGTGTAGGAGGATAAGCATGGGAGGGAACTCGGTAAAGTGGAGTTTTACCGGATGACTCATACTCATCAGGATGGTACTTTTGTTCGAGATGAGTCAAGAGATTTATATGTACGGTATTATTAATATTCTATTTTTTGTAATGATTTTAATTTAATTTTGTTAGCTATTAATGTATAACTCTTGTTTTCAAAATAAATACAGAAGAGGGCTACATCTCTCATTGCGGAGCGTGACGACGAGTCTGCAGCATCTACGCAGCAGAGCCGTATCGAGGTTGAAGTGTTCACAGAGTTGATGGGACCAGAGCGCTACGGTCGAGTGAGGGGTTATGGAGTAGGAGTCACCCCCACTCAGTTATCTGAGGTTAATAGATATACGCAGCATGCTGCAGCAGATGCTCAGGATTCACGCGTTCGCAGACTCGAGGCAGAGATACAAGAGATTAGACAGAGTCGTGCCGCTGAGATGGAGGAGATGCGACAGAGCCTTGCCGAGATGCAGGCCATGAGGGGACAGATTGATCGGCTTACATCTTTATTAGAGATGTATGGCCCATCTCAGATAAACACATATTATTAAATATATATTTATATATTAATTTAATGATTTATATACTTTTATTTATAGATATGCAAATCATGCTTTTGATATGTTTCTTGTAGGCTCTTGGCACATCAGGCACCCGTCGAGACAGCGGCACGTCATGTGGAGACAACGACGACCATCCACCTGCGGATTGACATTATTTTATTTTTATTGTATTCTTATATTTATTTATATTACTCTTGATTGTAATGGATGATTAGTACTTTATTTTTATTTATATAAAATAATATCTTTTGGTTTGGTTAAATTTGCTATTTAAGTTTGCTTTTGGTGTGAATGGTGGTGATTGTACAGGTATGAATGGTGGTGATTGTACAGGTTTATGTTTGAATAATTGATATAATTTTGTACAAGAATGTATGTATTCTTTTTTTTTTTTGTATATAAAATCTGTATTTTTTTTTCTTTTAAAACCTTTAACGACGCTTATAAGCGTCGTTAAAATAATTTTAACGACGCTTATAAGCGTCGTTAAAGACAAACATTATCGATGCTAAAAAGCGCCGTTATAATTGAATTTTACGACGCGTTAAAGCGTCGTTACAAGCAATTTAATGATGCATATAAGTGTCGTTAAAAAAAGATTAACGACGCTTATAAGCGTCGCTAAAGACTTAACAGCCGACGCTTCAAAAAGCGTCTTGGTAGAGTGGAGGACGCATTGTCATTAACGACGCTAAAAAGCGCCGTTATAATTTAATTTTACGATGCTTTAAAGCATCGTTAAAAAATAACGACGCTTTTAAAAAGCGTCGGCGCTTTTCGTCTCCACTCTTACATAGGCGACGCTTTCGCGACGTTTTTTAAAGCGTCGTAAACTTTATTAACGACGCTTATTAGCGTCGTAAAATAACTTTAATAGCATCGTCTTTTACGGTTTTCATTGTAGTGGACGTTCTTATAAAATTTCAGACCACTATGTTGACAAGTTATACGTCTGTATGAAGTCTCGTAATGTTCAGTCAAATGATTTGGAGATCTATTGATTTGCAGCACAACCATGCACCTAATGATCTCTTAAGTTTGCCGCATTCACGCTTGATGCCAAATAAGTCATTTTCTACGAAAAAAGAATGAAACAATTGGAAAAATTTTGATCATAAACTAATTCACTTCTCATTTATCTATTAAGTATAGAAAAAAACAGCTAAAGCATCTAAGCATTTAAGAAGAATTCATCACAAGGGATGGAAGAATTCCATCAACATATTCTGAAGCATTTAAGAAGAAGTCCATCGAATGCTCTCGAATCGAATGAAAGAGATATTCATCAATCAAGGCTTCCCTTCGACAAATGATCGGCTCGCATGTCGAATGCTCAAATTTGAGTTGAGTCCCTTTCTTTCTCACATTCAATCATTGTAAGCAAGGTCACTTTCCTTCAAAGGAGCCAAGAAAGTTTCCTGGGGAATCGAAGGCTTCTTGCTGCGCTAGAAGTCCAAGTGTGTGGTTGTATGTTACTCTAAAGCTATGCCATGGAGGAAGCGTGCATGCAAACACCTTCTCCCTCCGTAGTTGCTTGTTTTGTTTAACAGCCATTCGTTATATGTTGCTTGAGGGATGGAATTTAGGGGACTTTGGGAGCAATTAATAGAGTTTGGAACACGAGAACGGTTGGCAGTCGGCACATAACGAGAGAGGGGTAAAGAATGAAGACTGCTACGAGTGTCCGATATTCTTTTAAGCGGTTTCAGAAAGCTAAAGGGATCTTAACCGGAGAAGGGGCCGTGAAGTGCGCCGAGTTGGACGAGCCACACACATACACAAACACATTTTAAATTAAAATCGAATCATTAGGTTGCTGATTTTAATCTTAAAAACACTGCTGCACCTGCCAAATGTCTTCAGATATCCAGTTTCCTTAAAATAATTCCACATGTTACCTTAGATATCGCTTTTTTTTTTTTTTTGCAAAAAAAAAAAAAAAAAGAGAGTTGAAGAGAGGCGATCCGGCGCATCTACCCCTCCTAGGTTGAGTTTGGATGAATAGACAGTCTTTTCCTCACTATATGGACGAATCCAACAGATGAGTACGTCATTCCAATACCATCGATGATTAACGGATCAGATGCTGTTTTCAGACGTTGTATTTGGTCAGAATATATTTTATTCGACAATCATTCGTGCTTTGATATTTAATTACAGTTTGGTATCCACTATGATTCAAATCTGAATCATGCCGTAACTCATTCCGTCGGGATATGTCTCATTAGATATTGCTTTATGATCTATTTGGAGATTCTGAAATGTTGCAGAGTGACCAGGGTTTCTAAATCTTTTAAAATACCTTCTCTTCGTTCCGTTCCAACTTTAATGGCAGATGCGTAGGGTGTTGGTTATTAGAGCCGATGCTCCCTTTGATTCCGTCTTTGTTTTCGTGTTAGCTACTTTTGCTTGTTTTCTTTCGGTTATGAGCTGCTCGTAGCTGGATGTACCCAAAAAAAAAAAAAACACCCTATCTTGGTAATTTGAGTCACAAACTATATTTTTCTAGGAGCTACTTCAAAGCTGCCGCGCGTGCTTCCCGGGAATAAATCTTTACCACCACTTCTGTGATGACAAAAGATGAACGAGCATGACATAAAGTCAGAGTAGTGATTTGAGAAGAAGAGTGCTCAGAGAAAAATCAATTTAAGTAATCGTTATATGCTAAATGAAAAATAAAACAATTTGTTGGTAACTAGCACGATCAGGTCAGCTAACACTTTAAGGCATCTAGTGGGCCTTAGTTGACATTGATTTGTATGAAGAGCTAAGAAATAAAAGGTCTAAGTTAGGTCTGATAATATCTGGATAAAGTAAGAGGTATAGCTACATACAAGCTTCAATGCATTGTAACAAGTTGTGGATGCCTGCCTTGTTGGTACTGTGCAGCTTATTAGCCCTAGACAAAATTATATTGCGATGACGTAGGCATCTATATCTTTCTAAGGGGATCATGGATGTTTCCAGTTGTTAAAAAATGCGTATCATGCACACAGACAAAACCCTATACCTTGTTTGAATCTGAAAAGATATATTGTCCCTAAGGTATCATGCATGGATTTGTAATGAAAGTTCGAAGCAAGGTGGCAACAAAATAAGGTGATCAGGTAAGAACAAAAGAGTGTGAAGCTGGAATCTAGAGATTATTTCTAAACAATTGGGATGAGATATATGTTGGTTCCTTCCCAAACAAACATATGTGGCTAGGAAGTTAGTGAAGATCTCCCATTTGGAGGATTGTTGGAAACTCCAAATACAATTGATAGTGTTTAAGATTACACTTTTCCTCTTTTGCCCAAGCATTCGTTATGAAAAGCTTATCTTCTAGCTCTTGGCTATAGGAAAGAAACCAATGGCTCTTCTAAGATTGTAGCTTGTCCTCCTTAGACCACGATCCTCCCACCATAACAATCCAATGCTTCGCGATTCAAGGTTCATATGCATAATGCCAGCTCATAAACCATGCCAATGTTTCTAGAAAGAAGACAATGTTTAATAGCTGGTCCAGTGAACTGGTTCTATTTTAGCTACTTAGTCTTGCCCCAACCACAATTAGCCCTTCGATGCCAAATTATGTTTACAGAACACTGAGCCAAACATGGCCCATGGACTGTTTGATATGCTTCAACCTGGGAAAAGGTCAATCCTGTTGTTGAGAAAAGTCAAGCACAAATATTTCAAGCACAGCACTACCCAAGCGGGCTCAAGTTAGTCATCTTCTTTCCCTCTCTTTTTTTTTCTAACTTTTTTTCTATTTTTTTTTTAATGCAAGCATCATTAATTACAATTAATTGAATAAAGCACTTGACAAATCTCCTTGGAATCCAAATGTGAAACATTTCGAGAGTGGATTTACTGGGTTATGACCCACTTCAAAACACGTTCTGGAGTGTGACAGCCCAATTAGTTACGAAATTTTTTAAACCTCTTCGTTACAATAAACAACAAGAGGAGAAAAAGTATGAATCTAGAAGCTTGAATACAAAAATGGTTAAAGATAAAAGTAGACCGTATAATATCCATCAATATATTTTTTTTTATATACAAATTTATCTAGGTATGAATATAAATTTATATATCTGATAAATATCCATATTCACATTTATATTTGTCAAAGAAAGTTGGATATAGATATATATAAACAGTTAACCGATTCATATCCAAATATATAATTTTATTAATAATCCTATTTATATAGTAGTCATGGGCTTTTAAAGTAAATAAATAATCATATTAATATACTATTAATACGATTTATCTTATATTGGATAATTTATTTAATTCTATTTCATAAAATTTAGTTATCTAACTTTATATATATATATATATATATATATATATATATATATATATATATATATATATATATATATATATATATATATAATCTACTGTGTATCCATATTCATCTAAAATAAATATGGAAACAAATTTTTGTATCAAACTAGTATCCATATTTTTTTTAAAAAAAAAAGAATATAGATATATTGGTGTAGGATCTATTTTCGGCTCTAAAAGCGGTCTGATTTATCCCATAAAAAAATACTAAAGACGCGAACTCCACGTCGAAAGCAATCTTTTGGAGCGTATAAATGTTAGAATCTGGGCATCACTGGGAAGAATCCCTTCAACCAATTCTTTGGTCATTAACAAATAATGTAGAGAAACAATGAATCTAATAAGGAAAGAGGTGGGTCCAGCCTTATCCGCGGAGCCCACCACGCGGCGTGACTCTAGAAGTCTATCCCTCCCACCGAATGACGCCATGATAGCTTCTAAGTGTGCTCATAATCCAACCCCACCTCCAAAAGCTCCCTAATTTCTCCCTCACCCCCCACCCCCCTCCGCCCACCTCCAAAACCTCTATAAATTCCCCTTCCCATCCTCCACCAAAACCTCTATAAACTCCCCTTCCCATCTCCCACCCAAACCTCTGAGCCAAAGACGATGGAAGAGTTCCAAGAGGCTGATGTTTTGTGGTCCCACGACAATCTCAACGGCGGCGACGACGACGACATGGTCTCAAAGAAACAACCATCCACCCAACCACGAGCTCCATGGAAGGAGTCGGCTCCGGTGGACATCCCGAAAGCCGGTCGTTCATGGGCCCGGAGCTGCACCTGCCACCACTACGACATCAATAGCGAGGATGGAGATGGTGATCATGATGATTTGGGCAACAACAACCACAGAGACCATGAGAAGATTCCACCCCACATCATCGTGGCCCGGAGAACGGATGACAAGATGGCGTTCTCGGTGTGCACCGGGCTCAAGGGACGGCATCTTCGCCATGTCCGGAACTCCATTCTCCGGATGACCGGGTTCCTCGAGAGATAACAATTGCAATATTAGAAAGAGCTCTGATTTATATATTTTTCCTTCCTTATACTATGTATATACGTTCAAGTCAAGATTGTGTTGGTACGTGAGCAAATGCAACAAGAGTTTTGAAGTGGAATTAATTAGAGATGTGATCCTGCCGTTGTAGGCTCCTAAATGTCTGTTTGTGTGTGATGGATGAACCGTTGTAAGGTAATTCCTTCTGGAATTAATACAACCTAGAGTCCCAAGCTGCTCCCTTTATTTTTCGGTTTATTAATTGTTTCAATTTGGTCTTTAAGTATTGAAGTTTTTATGACCACAGATATGAAGAAAAGGAAGCAAACATGTACTGCCAATGCTTCCGTTCGACAAGTATTTTTAGGTTAATTATTTCCTTAAGTCTTGGTTTTTTAGGTTTTAGTTGATTACGGGAAGCAAGGGAAGGAAATAATATACTTGTACTGCCAAAGTATTCGTCTGGTACACGTGAGAGATGGATTGAACTCTAGGTGTTGTACCCTTGAAGGGAAGTGTTCGTGTATGTTACCATCGTCGACAACTTAATTAATTATTATCCGTTGGCTGCTTGAGTAGTTTGGAACTTTGGCTGGAATTGGATTAAGGCGAACGCCATACGTCAGCAGTATGTGGGATCTTGAGGTTGTCCAAGTCCAACATGCAGTACGTCGACGGAGGGACACAACGCCACATAAGCTATCAGGACACCAATTATTATTAGACGTGAGTTCGTATTTGTGGCTTAACATCTCGTAGAATTGATGACAAAATAATGGAATAGTATTAAAAATAATAATACCGGGGTTGGAGAAAAAGGAAAGACCCAATAGTACCACTCAATTCACTCTTTAGATCATGACGTGGATAGATACCGTGAGAGATCCAACGATCTCATGTGCGTGATCCACGAGGAAGTTTTATCTTTTCCTCTCTAAGTAATTGATTTTGGAAGCATTTCTCGAGGGAATTACTTTGGTATGGTAGTAGAAGCATTGAGTGCACAATCAGATGAAGATGAGATTCTCGTAGAGATAACTTCCATTTCTTTATTTGTTAATTTTATATTTCCTCTTGTCTCTCGATTCGGGTTATACCTTTTCGGCAAAATAATATGATTGATCTTGATCTTGCAATACCAATCATTAGATTACATCTTACATAGATTTCAAAATAATTCAATCTCTTTCTTTCCTCTACGGATCTTGAAGTGGATATCGTGCGATTCAATGATCGATATCGCTGAAGAACAAAAATCATTCTTTCATGCAAAGGATACAATCCGAACCTCTGGTCTCTCTCCCCCCTTCTCCGCACAGTTGGTGTATTATATTGCAAAAATGGACGCGTCATAGAGATCATGGTTTATGCTTGACTTAGGCGTCTCGGCCGCCAGCTTATAGCCCACTGTAATGAAGCAGCACATAGGCAGCAATATCCGTGGGCTACGCACGCGGAACGCATCATTCGACCCACAGGAATTTAGGTGGTAAACATCTAGACATCCGATTATTATTGATCAAGTTCTAACAGATGCAAGTTATATATCTTGCTGGAGAATTAGTAAACCAAGTGTTTGGTAGATGGGGAAAAAGAATGACGTTGTTTTCTCATCATGGCCAGCCAATTCCATCTTTCTTTCCCTCTATTATCGATTACATGAATCTTATGGTCGTCTGGGCAAGAATTAATACTATTTTGATTTGGGTTGCATATGTTTACTGAACCCAACTTTTAAAGGAGCACTGAGAGTTACATTTCTTGAATATATTATGCAAAATAAAAGAGTTCATTTTTATTCCCACAAAAATGAGGACGGGAGCCACGTTCCACAGTAAAACTGATAACGGAATTTGGCCCAAGTGGTAATGGAATACTATTGTCAAATGTAAAGTTGCTGAATTTAAAGATGACGAGACCAAAATCTAATTTGACAGGGTTCAAAAGTATATTTGATCTGATTCTGAATATTTAATTTGGTCTTGGCTAAAGCTACCTTCGCGTTGGAGGTTCAAATAGAACCCAGCACGATGAAATGGTGCAGGCACTTCATCCAAATGCTGCATAACTTCACATACTGATGACACAACCATCCTAAATTATCTTGTTTTCAAGTCTCTGCTGTGTGTTATCACTTTTTCAAAAAAAAAAAAAAAATTCAGTGTCGACTAAATATTAATACATGAATCTAATCATTTAATTTAGAGATGGTTAAAAAAAAAAATAGCAATATCATAAGGCTATCTTTATTTCATTTGCAACAAATTTCTTACATCCGCACGTTGCAAGCATGCATGAATGTTGACTTAGCAACACGCTGTCCTATAGATCATCTCAACATGAGAACATCGTGACACCTCTCTAAGAAAAAAAAATTATTAGATGGATCAAGTCTACATTAGATCTATGATGAAATCATCCTAAATCGATTTATTTCATCCTATGGTGAAAGTATTAAGCGAAATCATAATTCATTTCACCCTAAATCTATATATAGTAGATCTGATCCACATAATAATATCTACTCTATTTTTTTTTAAAAAAAAGTATTAGATAAAAAGCTTTGCTTTGCTGCATTAAGACTAATAAATTTTTATCCAAATGATAACGGAGGACAACACAGATAACATTATCTCTCTCTCTTTTTTTTTTCCTCTCTTTGTTTTGAAAGGAAATGGAGGTAACATACCCCCCAGAACATAGATAGCATTATAAAACCACCGCATAGATACTGTTATGTGATCTATTTCGGGTTAAGCTTTGCCCCTCCCGTGTAGCACACAAGCTCAAGTAATAATATCACTCGTCCAATATCTCACAATCTACTTTATCGTCTTCCATTTGAATTCTTCTAAGTAATGAATAATTAATAGATGCACATCTAACTAAAAAGTGTGATATTAAGACATTGATCTCATCCAAACAGAGTCCTATTCGTATTAACTTTCTCCATTTTGTTCCCAACAAATGAGAGCAAACGTTCCCCATCCTTCAACCCCTAAATAAGCTGACTGAATTGCCCACAACATTTACAATCCCAACGCCACAAATAGCCCTGAAAACAACCACAAGCTTATCCTCTAAGTTTGAATCCTTGGTTCGATTTGGCATTACATTGCAGGCGATCCCAATTCTCTTCCAACAGTGTTTGACATAAGGTGTTGACAGCCTCCCAATGCGGCCAAAATTTGCATTCCTCGAACACCTTGTGGTCCAAAGACGGGGACACCCATTCCCTCAAGCAAGATGTTATGACGGATAAAGCCGTGCAGGTAAGAACTGAAGGGCATGAATGCGTGACGTGGAGGAGGACTTTAAGGCTCAATCAACAGGAGCACGGGGTTCATGGTCAAGATCAAGGGAGGTAAAAGGACAAAAGGAGAGCTGAATAGATATTTAGTCAAGAAGGCAACGAAACGCCCGTGCTCTCGCTTTACACGACTGTATCAGGTTAACTTGGATGATTAGTTACGGAAACGTAGGTTGTCCAAGCTAATACACAATAATATAAAAACAAACTTTGTTGTATTTCAGCATTTGCATCATGTTCTGTGTGCTCAATCTTAAGAGATGTAATCCCAGGATAATCTGATCTTCGATACTCTACGATTAATATTTTTTGGTATGCTATATTCTAATAATTAAAGATCTCCGAATACATGAATACATTTGAATAACTTTTTTGATATTTCATAAGAATCCAAGATTACTGGTCATATAATATCAAAATTATCTATGATATATTTTATAAAAATATTTATTAATTCTATAAATTATTGGCCCTATAAAAATATAATAATTGCTATTATAGAATTAATATTTTTTTATACTGATGATTGTTATTATTATTTTAATATTAATATTAATTTTGATTAGAAAAATAAGATAAATAAAATGAATATATTAAATAATTTCACAATGTAAATATAAAGTAAAATAACATACTTCTATCATAATTTAAAAATTGAATAATAATAATATTACAACAATATGACTAATAATATATTATAATATAATATATCATAAATATGATATATTTAATATTAATATTATATATGTAACATTGAAATAAGATATTATTGGTATATTCATACATCAATTTTTTTATTGAAACGAGATGTATCTTTTCCTTAAATTTTAGTCCAAATTCACCATCCTAGGATAATTTTAGATACCCATTTCAAGGATGGATTTCTCATCATCATGTTAAACGGTGGTTTGAAAAAAAGAGCATACGATGATCGCGTTACTTCCATTCTCGATATAGAGGTAATCACCCCATACTAAATACTAATTAACATCCTACGATTACAATTTCAGCAATCTGATTGGGATCTATCTTTTAAAAAAGTTTTTTAAAAATTTGGTAAGAGCTCAGAAGCGCTGTGGTCGTCCGATGATCAGACAGTTGTGATGGGGAGCGCAAGTGGCCTCATCGCTCGGCCGGTAATACTTGGGGTGATGGGGAGCGCAAGTGGCCTCATCGCTGCGAGACCTACGCGCTAACCAACTATGCCAACACCCCATGGTGGTTCTGTTTGGCTCTTATAACTTAACCGTAGCATTTTCCAAATTTGTAGCACCAAACATGTCATAGTGACCTATGGACTATCAAATGAATAAAGCTGTTTATGAAAACTGCAGAATCAACATTAAGGCTCCTTTAGTGGCTCATGCTAACTCGTTTGAGAAAACAAGCAGAGGTCAGGCTTGTTTTAGGCAGGCCTAACTAGTAAGTAGTAATTAGGTCGAAGAAAAAAGCATGCTCTTGGGCTCGACAAAATAACCATTTCTTTTTAGGGATGGCAATCGGGTTGGGTTGCATATAAACAGGTCGGATTAGATACAGATCGAGTCAAAAAATTTTGAATCCAGATCCGATCTGTTTATTTAAACAGATAGGATTTTAAAATTCAAACCCAACCCACTTAATAAATAGGTTACTTGATCCAACCTGTTTATAACCCATTAAAAAAATAAAATCCAATCGACTTATGATCCATTTAAAAAAAAAAATTGCGCTCCATCGTCTTCTATTTCTACGGCTCTACTCTTGCCTCCGCCCTCACCGCAATCTCGATCGGCTCCAGCTCCACTCGATCGATCGTCCTCACCATACTCTCACCTCGCTTTGCCCAATGGGAAGCTCTCGCCGCGTTCTTGCCTTCAGCTCTGTCCAATCGACTGCCCTCGCCTCCATCTCCACTACGCTCTCGACTGCCTCTCTAGCCTCCGTTCGATCGGAGCTCACGGCTTCTTTCGGCTCCACCTTTGACGGCTTGACCGAGCTCTTGCCGCCTCCAACTTCACTCAACCAAAACTCTCGGCTACCTCCGGCTCCACCCTTGATGGCTTGACCATGCACTCGGCTGCCTCCAGCCCTTCACAGCTCCGCCCTATCACTTGATCAAGAAATAGAGGGCGTTGTGTCCCACAAGTTTATGATTCGTTGTCTCCGGCCCTCCATAGCTTCACGACCCTCAACCAGACCAATCTCCTAAATGCTTCGTGGATGGTGGCACGAAGAAGAAAAAGGAGGGGACGAGAAAACCCTAGCCTTATTGAATTTGATGCAGTTATATGGATTACGAAGGGGGGTATCGGGGGAATTGAAAAATAAGCACCGCTGCGCACTGCATGAAAATTGGGAAGAGCCCAATTGCCTACTGGTCCACTACTCAATTTATTTTAATAGCCCATACACTAGCTAATTTAGTCCAATCCAAAACTTAAATGGGTTAAACAAGTTGGACATGTGAAAACTGAATCCAACCCAAATAATAAACAAATTAAACGGGTCGATCTATTTATGATTTGAATCTATTTAGCTCAAATCCAAATTTGTTTATGGCAAATCGATTATGGATCGGATTGACATATCAGGTCAATTTTTGCCACCCCTACCTCATTTCAACTTTTAAGTGGTTTACTTGAAAAAGGAAAAAATGATGGTTTATAAGTAGGCTTGGCAATGGGTCAGGTTAAGTGCGGGTTTGGATCGATCCGAATCCGATCCAATATCCTAGCATTTTGATCCGAACCCTATCCGTAATCCGATGGGTCAACACTTTCTTTACCTATATCCTATCTGATTGGATATCGAGTTATCCGATCGGATATCTGTCCCATCTAAATGAAATTTTTTAGATGAAAATAGAAACATTGAATAACAGTCCACTACTACTCTTCAACCCTTGAGGCCTTAATCAAACCTAAAGACTATAAAGTCCACATTTCATACAACCAGCCTTTAGACCTTCTGTTATAGCCCAAACCAAGGCCCAACTATCAAGACCCAAGCCCAAGCCCAAAAAATAAAAAATAAAAAAGAAACAAGGGAACCGGGAAGAAGACTCCCGATAGGAGTCTTCTTCTCCGATTAAACCCCGACGATCGGGAGTCCTAGGACCACCAGGAGTCCTAGGGCTCTCTATAAAAAGGCTCTCCCCTTCCTTAGAAGCCCTCCACCGATCCTTTTCCCCTCTCTTCCTCCCTGATTTTCTGATTGGAGCCGCGGATACTTGTTTCGTTCTCACCGTGATTGCTCACCGGTGGGGTCACCGGAGGCCGAAGTAAGTTTTCTTCCTCTTCCTCTCTTCTTTCTCTTTCTTTTCATGCCTCTGTGCGCGACTGCCGGCGACGGGTGTCGCCGATTTTTGGTCGGAGAAAAGACCTCTGTTTAGGTCTCTTCTTCCCCTTTGTTTTCCGGCGCCGGTGATCACAACCGATCGCCGGCCTTACCTCTCCGAACTCGGGAGAGTGGCCCCCCTCTGCCGCCGGCCTTCGCCGTGTCGGCCGTGACCTGAACGGTCGGGCAAGGGAGGGGACCTGCCGGTCCCCTGTTTCGGCCAGGAAGGAGCCCGAGAGAAAAGAGAAAAGAAAAGAAAAGAAAAAGAAGAAAAAGAGAAAAGAAAAGAAAAAGAAGAAAAAGAGAAAAGAAAAGAAAAAGAAGAAAAAAAAGAGAGAAAAAGAAAAGGGAGAGAGAAACTTTCTCTCTCTGCTCTCTCTTTTAGATTTTTAGGATTTATGAAATTAAAAAATAATAATAATAATAATATAATAATAATAATAATTAAAAGAAATATAAGAAGAGTTTTCATGGATCAATCCGAAAATCCTGGATGCTGTCATCAAGTTGATCCATGTGGGGACATTGGATTTTAATAAATTTTATTTTAATTCGATAAAATTTTGATCAAAAATATGATATTTGACGTACCAGGTCCGGAGAAGGATTTTCAAGATTTCTAGAATTCCTAGTTTGAATTTTTTTTTGAGGTAAGTAGTGTTTACTTTTATTGAATTTATCTAATAAATTAAAAATTTTGAATTAAATAAATTCATGACATGCTTGTGATTGAAAATATTTATTGAAAATAATTGTTGAAATTATTTATGATTGAAGTTAATTGTAGAAATTATTTATGATTGAAGTTATTTGTTGAAAAATTATTATGATGATGTATGATCATAAAGAATGATATGATTGATTTGACTCGAATATCATTTATTTATATTATTTTTGAAAATAATATATGAATTGGAAGATGATATGAATTTGACAACCTGACTATGTAAAGGACCCCGCCAATGGGGGCATATACGTTGGCAATTGATTGTCCTGAGGGTTTATGTCGCCAGCGAGACTAGCGACATGTCGCCAAAGAGATCAGCGACAAACCGCCAGCGAGACCAGCGGTTCCAAAGGACTTGGCTGTCTGATGATTCGCGGCCTACCGCAAGCAGATACGCGGTATTATGACCCTGCCATAGGAAAAATATGGTCATAGTCATGGTTGGTAAGAAGAACTTATGAAATTGATGAATTTAAGAAGATAAGCATAATCTGAAATTATGATGAATTAAAATATTATATATGATTGATAGTATGATTATGATTTCATGAATTTACATATTGATTTTGTTATTATCAGTAAACCGACATGTACAGTATTATTGTCTGATTTATTCAGTTAAAGGTATACACTACTTACTGGGCTATTTAGCTCATGATGAGTTTTATATTTTTTTTTACAGATCCAGAAAATTAGCATGATGTGGAATTTCGATTGGGAGAGCGATTAAAGATGGAGTTAACTCATTTGATTTAGGATTTTCTCAGAATTGATTCAAGACTTTTATTTTTAAACGTTGACTTTGTCAGACAATTATTTTTCTTTTGGATACTGAGTTTTGATTTGTTATTTGAACTAAGGTTTGATTGTTAAAAAATTAAAAAAATTATTTAACTTTATGTGTAAGATATCATGATGAGATACTTTGCATGCTTATGAGAAAAGTTTTCTATGAGTATGCGACGGTTGCCATGACTCTCGATTCACAATCTCGGATCGGGGGCGTGATAATTAATATGGTATCAGAGCATAAGTAAATAGATAAAGATATGTAGAATAGAATGAGCGAGTGATGGGTAGATATTAGAAAATTTGAGAGGTTAGTTATGATGATTATGATCTGACCTGTCTCAAGTAAGTTTATAACCTTATTAAGGATAAGTTGTTATCTCAAATTTGTCATAGGTCAAAATGCCTCCACGACGAACGAAGAATACTCAAGGAGCGGTAGGAGGGACATCAAATCCACTTGGTGATAATGCTCCCCAATTGAATAGCGGCACATCTCAGCAGGAGGGAATCCTTGATCCTATCGAAAATACTCCGATAGTACAGGAGGAGCCGAACATGACTCAACTAATGCAAACTCTGATCGGAGTAGTTCAAACACAGCAACAGTTACTTCAACAACAACATGCACAGCCACGTCAGCATCCTCCACCGACACATGGACATGGAGAACATCTAATGCAGAGAAACAATATCGTCGAGTTTAAGAAGCTAGCCCCTTCAGCCTTCAAAGGGACCATCGAGCCACTGGAAGCAGATAACTGAATTATGAAAATGGAGAAGGCATTCACCGTGCAAGAATGCCACGATGAAGAGAAGATCCGCTACACAGCATATCTGTTACAAGGCGAGGCATACAACTGATGGCGTATACTTGAACAAAAATATGAACACGATACGATACCACTCACTTGGGAGAGATTTCGAGATGAATTCTTTGACAAGTACTTTCCCTGAAGTGTCAGAATACAGAAAGAGTAGGAGTTCATTCATCTGAAACAGGAGAACAGATCCGTTGCAGAATATGAAGCTAAATTCACGGAGTTAGCCAAGTTTGTTCCAAGATTAGTTGAGATTGAGCAAGACAGAGTACATAAATTTGAAATTGGACTGAAGACAGAAATTAGAAAACAAGTGGTACCCTATGAGTTAACTACTTATGCCTCAGTTGTGAATAAAGCTCTAATAATTGAGAGGAAAGCTAATGAAGCACATGCGGAGAGATAACGGAATCAGAAGAAGAGAAATAGGTTTGGTGGAACTCAAAGACGAAATCAGAACAATAAGAGTCCAGCAAAGAAGCCAGCAAATGATAAGAATCGTGAGAATGAGGCAGCTAGATGTTCGAGATGTGGTCGAAGAGAGCATGAGTCTTCTAATTGTCCATAGAATACTTGTTATTATTTTAGCTGTGGACAGAAAGGATACAAGATTGCAGATTGCCCCCAGAGGAATGAGAATAGACCCACATAAACAAAGGATGGAGGTCAAAGATCGAAAACTCAAGGAATGATCTATACACTCACACAACAGGATGCTTAGGCCTCTAATGCTATGGTGACAGGTATCATTCCTGTATCTGGTATTCATGCTTCAGTTTTGTTTGATTCTGGTGCTACACACTCTTTTATATCCACTACTTTTATTAGACAACATAATATAGTATGTGAACCTATGAAAATCAAATTATATGTTAAGATACCAGTAGGTGATATTTTGAGTACCGAAAGTGTGTGCAAGTCATGTAGTATCAGAATATGAGAAAGAGAGTTACCGATAGATTTGGTGGTCCTAGATATGTATGATTTCGATGTCATTCTAGGAATAGATTGGCTTGCTACTTATCATGCCTCTGTGGATTGTCATGGAAAGAGAGTGAACTTTCAAATACCGGAAGAATTAAAATTCAGTTTTGATGAAAGTACAGGAACCACCCCTCCACGTATTATTTCATTTGTGCAAGCTAGACAGATGCTAAGAAAGGGATGTAGAGGTTACCTAGTATCAATAAAGAATAAAGAACATGATGAATTGAAGTTACAGGATATTCCTATCGTAAATGAATTTTCGGATGTATTCATTGATGATTTAACCGGACTACCACCAGACAGAGAAATTGAATTTACCATTGAGTTGGCACCTAATACTGGTCCAATTTTTAAAGCTCCTTACCGAATGGCCCCTATGGAGTTGAAGGAGTTGAAAGATCAATTACAGAATTTGTTGGATAAAGATTTTATAAGGCTTAGTGTATCTTCTTGGGGAGCTCTAGTCTTATTTGTGAAGAAGAAAGATGGTAGTATGAGGCTTTGTATCGATTATATAGAGTTGAATAAGAACACTATCAGAAATAAGTATCCTCTACCTCGAATCGATGATTTGTTTGATCAGCTGCAAGGTGCACAAGTCTTTTCAAAAATTGATCTTCGTTCAGGATATCATCAGTTAAAAATCAAAACAGAGGACATACCAAAGACTACATTTAGAACTTGTTATGGATATTATGAATTTCTAGTGATGTCATTTGGGTTAACCAATGCTCCAGCGGCTTTTATGGATTTAATGAACAGAATATTCAAATCCTATCTCGATAAGTTTGTTGTCGTATTTATTGACGATATCTTGATATATTCAAGAAGTAAATTGGAGCATGAAGAATATTTACGGTGTGTACTACAAATATTGAGGAAAGAAAAATTTTATGCCAAATTTAAGAAGTGTGAATTTTGGTTGGACAAAATAGTCTTTTTAGGACACATCGTATCTAAAGATGGAATTTCTGTGAATCCAACAAAAGTGGAAGCTGTGATGCAGTGGAATAGACCTACAAATATTTTCGAGATTCGAAGCTTTCTGAGAATAGCAGGATATTACAGACGATTTGTAGAAGGATTCTCCTGCATAGCTGCACCTTTGACTCATCTTACTCAAAAAGGGATTAAATTTGAGTGGATCGAAGATTGTGAACAGAGTTTTCAAGAGTTAAAACAACGATTAGTTTCAGCTCTTATCCTTACTATACCAACAGGAGATAAGGATTCACAATATATAGTGATGCATCTAAAAAGGGACTCGGCTGTGTATTGATGCAACATGGTAAGGTAGTGGCCTACGCTTCAAGATAATTGAAACCATATGAATAGAATTATCCGACACATGATTTGGAATTAGCTGCAGTGATTTTTGCCCTAAAAATTTGGGGACATCACTTATATGGTGCGCAGTGTGAAGTGTTTACTGATCATAAGAGTTTGAAGTATACTTTTACGCAGAAGGAATTAAACATGAGACAGAGAAGGTGGTTAGAACTGTTGAAAGATTATGATTTAACAATTCATTATCATCCTAGAAAAGCTAATGTCGTTGCTGATGCCCTTAGTAGAAAATTCGTGAAAAATTTAGCGGTTTTAATCACACATCAAAGCCAATTATTGGAGGATATAAGAAAACTGAAATTAGACATCCGAATATATGACTCAACAGTACGATTAGCCAACATGAGGGTTCAGCCAACACTCATTGAAAGAATTATAGTTGCCCAGAATGATGATCCACAACTAATGAAAATAAAGAATTCAGTGGAAGCTGGTGTTCAATCTGAATTCAAGATACATGATGATGGTTCGTTGAGGTTCGAAAATAGAATTTGCGTACCTAATGATTCAGTACTCAAGCATGAAATACTTCAGAAAGTACATCAGACCGGTTATACAGTTCATCCGGGAGGTACTAAGATGTATAGAGACTTAAAAAAATATACTGGTGGAATAATATGAAGAGAGAGATCGCTCAATTCGTGGCTCAATGTTTGGTGTGTCAACAAGTTAAAGCTGAACATCAGAGACCTACGGGACTACTTCAACCTCTTGATATTTCAGTATGGAAGTGGAAGCATATCACTATGGATTTTGTAACTGGACTACCTAAGACTCCAAGTAAAAATGATGCAGCCTGGGTGATTGTGGACCGATTGACAAAGTCTGCACACTTTCTACCAATTAGGATTGGATTTACTTTGGAAAGATTAGCAAAATTATATATGAAAGAAATTGTAAGGCTACATGGAATTTCAGTGACCATCGTATCGGATCGAGATACCAGATTTGTATCACAGTTTTGGAAGAGCTTACACAAGGCATTAGGAACAAAATTGAACTTCAGTACAGCTTTTTATCCATAGACTGATGGTCAGTCAGAGAGAACTATTCAGATCTTAGAAGATATGTTGAGAACTTGTATTTTGGATATAAAAAGTTTATGGGATGAGTATCTACCTTTGATTGAGTTCGCTTACAATAACAGTTATCAGGCTAGCATTGGTATGGCACCTTATGAAGCATTATATGGTAGAAGATGTCGATCACCGATTCACTGGGATGATGTTGGTGAGCAGAGAATATTGGGTCCCGAACTTGTTCAACAAGCAGTCAAGAAGATTCAATTAATTAAAGAACGACTTCAGAGAGCACAAAGCAGATAGAAAAGTTATGCAGATAACAGGAGACGAAAATTAGAATTTCAAATTGGTGACCATATATTTCTCAAAGTATCTCCTTCAAAAGGAATCTCAAGATTTGGCATTCGTGGCAAATTGAATCTTAGATATGTGGGTCCGTTTGAGATTTTGGAAAGAATTAGTGAGGTGGCTTATAGACTTGCCTTACCACCTTCGCTTGCAGGAGTACATAATGTTTTTCATATTTTATGTTAAAAAAATATTTACCAGACCCAAGTCACATCGTGAAACTTGAACCATTGCAAGCTAGAAAAGATCTATCATATGAAGAATATCCGATACGGATCGTGGACCGTAAAGAACAAGTGCTGAGACGTCGCAACATTCCTTATGTCAAGATACAGTGGAGTCGACATTCGGAAAGAGAAGCTACTTGGGAACTAGAGAAAGAAATGAAGCAAAAATATCTCCAGCTCTTCGAGACCACAGGTATGAAAAATTTTGAGGACGAAATTTCTTTTAGGGGTGAAGAATGTTATAGCCCAAACCAGGGCCCAACTATCAAGACCCAAGCCCAAGCCCAAAAAAAAAAAAAAGAAACAGGGGAACCGGGAAGAAGACTCCCGGTAGGAGTCTTCTTCTCCAATTAAACCCCGATGATCGGGAGTCCTAAGACCATCAGGAGTCCTAGGGCTCTCTATAAAAAGGCTCTCCCCTTCCTTAGAAGCCCTCCACCGATCCTTTTCCCCTCTCTTCCTCCCTAATTTTTCGATTGGAGCCGCGGATATTTGTTTCGTTCTCACCGTGATTGCTCACCGGCGGGGTCACCGGAGGCCGAAGTAAGTTTTCCTCCTCTTCCTCTCTTCTTTCTCCTTCTTCCCGTGCCTCTGTGCACGACTGTCGGTGACGGGTGTCGTCGATTTTTGGTCGGAGAAGAGACCCCTGTTTAGGTTTCTTCTTTCCTTTTGTTTTTCGATGCCGGCGATCACAACCGACCGCCGACCTTGCCTCTTCGAACTCGGAAGAGTGGCCCCCCTCTGCCGCCGGCCTTCACCATCTCGGTCGTGACCTGAATGGTTGGGCAAGGGAGGGGACCTGCCGGTCCCCTGTTTCGGCCAGGAAGGAGCCTGAGAGAAAAGAGAAAAGAAAAGAAAAGAAAAAGAAGAAAAAGAGAAAAGAAAAGAAAAGAAAAAGAAGAAAAAGAGAGAAAAAGAAAAAGGATAGAGAAACTTTCTCTCTCTGCTCTCTCTCTCTTAGATTTTTAGGATTTATGGAATTAAAAAAATAATAATAATAATATATATAATAATAATTAAATAAATATAAGAAGAGCTTCCATGGATCAATCCGAAAATCCTGGATGCTGTCGTCAAGTTGATCCATGTGGGGACATTGGATTTTAACAAATTTTATTTTAATTCGATGAAATTTTGATAAAAAATATGATATTTGACGTACCAGGTCCGGAGAAGGATTTTCAAGATTTCTAGAATTCCTAGTTTGGATTTTTTTTTGAGGTAAGTAGTATTTACTTTTATTGAATTTATCTGATAAATTAAAAATTCTGAATTAAATAAATTCATGGCATGCTTGTGATTGAAAATATTTATTGAAAATAATTGTTGAAATTATTTATGATTGAAGTTAATTGTAGAAATTATTTATGATTGAAGTTATTTGTTGAAAAATTATTATGATGATGTATGATCATAAAGAATGATATGATTGATTTGACTCGAATATCATTTATTTATATTATTTTTGAAAATAATATATGAATTGAAAGATGATATGAATTTGACAACCTGACTATGTAAAGGACCCCGCCAATGGGGCAATATACATTGGCAATTGATTGTCCTGATGGTTTATGTCGCCAGCGAGACCAGCGACATGTCGCCAGAGAGACAGCGACAAACCGCCAGCGAGACCAGTGGTTTCAAAGGACTTGACTGTCTGATGATTCGCAGCCTACCGCAAGCAGATACGTGGTATTATGACCCTGCCACAGAAAAAATATGGTCATAGTCATGCTTGGTAAGAACTTAAGAAATTGATGAATTTAAGATGATAAGCATAATCTGAAATTATGATGAATTGAAATATTATATATGATTGATAGTATGATTATGATTTCATGAATTTACATATTGATTTTGTTATTATCAGTAAACCGACATGTACAGTATTATTATCTGATTTATTCAGTTAAAGGTATACACTGCTTACTGGACTATTTAGCTCATGATGAATTTTATATTTTTCTTTACAGATCCAGAAAATTAGCATGATGCGGAATTTCGGTTGGGAGAGTGATTAGAGATGAAGTTAACTCATTTGATTTAGGATTTTCTCAGAATTGATTCAAGACTTTTATTTTTAAGCGTTGACTTTGTCAGACAATTATTTTTCTTTTGGACACTGAGTTTTGATTTGTTATTTGAACTAAGGTTTGATTGTTAAAAAAATTGAAAAAATTATTTAATTTTATGTGTAAGATATCATGATGAGATGCCTTGCATGCTTATGGGAAAAGTTTTCTATGAGTATGCGGCGGTTGCCATGACCCTCGATTCACAAGCTCGGGTCGGGACGTGACACCTTCACTAAGCCACAAGGAGCATAAGGCCATATGAAAATGTAAAAGTTTCAATTTTAAAACTTAATTTTTTATTCTATAATTAATCTGGATGTATATCAATTTAACAATAAAATAGAAAAATAATATATACACATAAGATCGGATCAGATTTGAGTCAGGTAATAAGTCGAGATGGCTACTATCCGAATCTGGTTCGAGATATAAATTTATTAGATTTATATCAGATTGGATCAAAATCTAATCAACACATTGACCATTCCAATCCATTAAGATCGGGTTGGATGGGTTGGGACCCATCTCAGTCAGGTGTAATTGTCAAGTCTATATATATATATATATATAAGCAAGGCTTCAGCACCGCATTAATGTGACCAAACCGAGCTGTGACAGGACAAAGCTTGGCCCTTCTTCTCTCCTGGCAGTTTGCTTCGTTCAGCAGTATTTCAATTGGTGTTTGGACGGATATGAAACAGAGACAGCATGCATTCCCCGCATGCGCGCGCACATCTCCACCCAGCCATGCAATACAAGGCTTCGGATACCCCTAATTCCGCTATTAGTGTTACTTTCGGGCTCTCTCTCTCTCTCTCTCTCTCTCTCTCTCACACACACACACACATTCACACTCCAAATCTTTTTTTTTCTAAAGGAAAAAAATACCTATATTTAACAAGACGATGCTGAGAGGGGGCAAAAAAACACATGATAAACCATCATAACATAGATGGCCATATTAGTTGATTGCAAGATCCTGTTTATGAATAGGAAGTGGATAACGTGCACCAGAGGTCCGGAGCCATCTGAGCTCTAGATGCAATAATTGCACTTCCCGCCTCATTATGTTCGTCTTTTTCTTTATCATCAAGACAAAAAGAGAGTCCTTTTTCTTTTCTTTTTTTTCTTTTTCTTTTTACTCCCCCGGGACGGGCTTCAAACTCTTGCAATCGGAAGAGGATGTGGTTTACAGAACATGGCCCCTGCATGGGCCGGCCGAATACAAATTTGGAGGGCAGACAAAAGAAAATTTCCTGCATATGAAAATATATTCAACAATACTAGAATCTTAACATGAATCATTATTTGAGTACATGAACAAGGATGAGAAAAAGATTGCTGTCGGGTTGAACATTTCCACCTTCAAAAAGCTGAAGAACTCATAAAGCTGCACCACGCATTCTCGTATATATATAGATATATCCATGGAGGGGCCGTTGGGCCTCTCCTTCAATATATACAACTCAGATGGATTTAACTCTTACGAGTAATCAGTATACAGAGCTACCCTGAGCAGAGACTGAAAGCAGTACCTTCTTCCCTCCGCTCAAGTCTGCTAACCCTGCCTGCCAAAATGAAACCGAGCTATCTATGTTCTATGTAATAAATTAAGCTAACCAAGGAGTAGTTGAGATCATAAATATATCCTTTCCTTCACTAGCCTAGTAGCCTGTTATATACCTTCACTCCACAACTCTACAGCTCCTTAAGAACTCATTAGAGTGGTTAAACTGGGCTCTCCACATTTCTCGCAGTGCTGGGAACCCAATCTCAAGCCATGGTTTCCGTGGTCCACTGAAATGAACAACAGCAGCAGATTCTAGAAGCTCAGGATCAGGCATTCGCCAACCCAATCCCGACAGATGCCAATAAGGTTCAATTGTCTGTATTTGGTCTTCAAAAGCTATTAACGCTGGAGGCAGTGATCCCACATCGTACAATACAAATCCAGACTCACGATTCTGCAAGACAAGACAAAAAAAAAAGGGGGAAAAAAAAAAAAAAAGGGCAGCAGCTTGAGTAACAATTCTTAGCTAATAGCATCTTCTTGAGGCAATAAAGACGAGTTGATAAATGTAAGAACTTGCATGTTTAAGCCAGTGCTGGGAGGTCTGCGTTATATTGGTCCTTCGCCATGCTTGAAGATCACAAACGTTCATGCCACTCAACCATGCACATTGATCTCTATTTGATACCAAAGATAGTGAAGATATCATAGGATTTGAGAAATTTAGATAGTCACTTAGTTTCTTTCCGATGCAATGGCTGTCTTCCCCTTCATCACTCTCCTCTGCCCTAACTGCACCAAGGACATTCCCATTGAGATTTAAATCCCACAAAGGGGCCAGGTCTTGCTGCACCACAACATCATCATCAAGGAAGATCACCCTTTCCAGCTTCGGAAACAGCTGGTTATGACAATCACCGACAATCAGTACTAATGTTGCAATTGTCAAATATCACAAGTATGTACTCTGTATGTGACGGTTTTACCTCTGGAAGATGAATTCTCAGGTAATTCAAGACTGAAAATGTGCTTGGTTTTAAAGCCTCAAGTCTTCTGTATTCATCTGCTCTACTGTAGTAACGATAGGCTGATGAACTCTTATGGATCTCTTCGACTGTCTCCATGACCATATCATTCACATGGGCAGGCCAGTCAAACTGATGAAGGCTTTTGACCTCCACAATTGCAGGAGGGACGTGGTTGAGGGCAAACCATGCATGCATTGCAGTGTAGGTCTTCTTATCAGTAATAATGTGGAACACTATCTTCTCAGGATCAGCAGAACTTGTGATGGTGGAGGAGACCACTACAGCGGCAGCAAGGACATTGTCAGTTATAAGAGCAAAGTGAATGTAGGAGCCATTGGTTAGGCGAGAGGCATATTCAGGGGGTGGAAGTGAAGATCGGGCAAGGGCATTCACTAGATACTCCTCTGTCAGTCTCAGGCCGAGGCAGTGCAAGCTCTTTGGAATCCCGATGGAAGCCAAGTGCCCATAGAATAATGTCCGAAGCCTTGCCAATTGGACCTTGTGATCCATCTTCATAAGCTGTATGGAATCCGTAGCTCAATAGATATACATACTGCTAAATGGTAAGAATGAAAATAATTGATGAAATCAAGCTCAGAAAGCATTATTGACGAACCCACAATCAGTTCATATTTCAACAACTTTAAGACAAAAGATTAGCTTTCTCCTGCTGTAACAATTTAGACTGGTTTGCGGCTCTCAAATTGATATGAAGACCTCAAGATGCTGGTTACGTACAGAAAAACTAGAACACGGTTTCATTTTTAATACTAATAACAGAAAAAACAAAAGGACATTCTCCTTTCAAGGCAATCATTTCCTACAAGAACTGGCTTTGGAAGGAGGGGAAAAGTATACAAGAATTTGCCAAAAGTTTAACACAAATCCAGATAACTAAAACTTATGTAAATTGAAAATTGGAAAATAATTGAAGTATTTTATATTAATTTATGTTAAAACAAGCATCGAATAGACAAGAACCATAAACAACAGCAAAAGTCACCACCATCACCAACATCACATAGCAGAATTGACTTATAGTTCATGTCTTGAATTGATCATGTATAATTCACGAATAATCACAAATTTTGTGATTATTGTGCATTACTGAGTCATTTCGATAATGCAAGAATAACTCATGATTTTGCCAATAATTCAGTTATAAATTCTCCTGTGCTTAAATCCATCTGCAATTTGTATACTGGTTGATTGGTTCTCAATTGCCTCGTGCACATGGGGATGAAGACACATCATCCTCCAATGACCTTTCAACCGGCACCCTTTACTTCATATTGGCACATACAAGAGAGTGATTATAATCAGGGCTCATGTCTCTCATATTTACAGCAAAACCATGGACGAAGTGGGTTTCTCAATTGTGCTGGGCCGAGATCATTTGCACTAGGCTGAAGACTGGACTAAACACAATCAAAACTTAATATGCAAAACCTGGTCCATGCGCACAAGAAAAAAAGCCAATATTACAAGCTGGATTTCGTCTGGTTCATGATGGTAAAAGGTCATACTAATTCATAAATGAAAGACTCTGTCTACGAAGTCTTGAAACAGCATCAAACAGGTTGGACAAAATCATAATTCATAACTGAGATAAAATTTTAAGCCACTTAATTAGTACTGACATAATGTTCTTGAAAGTTTTGGACCGACAAAAAACAGATATCATTGCAAGAGCTCAGATGGCTGGTAATGTCCGTCAACAAAAATGATGTTAAAATTTTGACCCAGTCCAACTCTAACATGCAGAGCTTCCAGCCGAAACCCACTGGATTCTACCAGGCCAGAAAGCCCATTGGACTAGCCCAATTAAACAAGCAACACCGTACCCTTATCATGCTACTTGAAATTTCTACCTAGGCCTCTATATCAACCACTTTCTTATAAGTCAATCACTGCAAACAATATTTTTTTTAAGAAATACAATGAAGATACCACCATTAATGTTTGCATCCTAGACCAATGTTGAGTGTTTAGGGAGTGCTATCTTCAAACAAATGCACAAAAATCTTTAAGCTGATTCCAGGTAATCAGTAACGTTTCCCCTAAACACATGCCACTGATGCACCAGTGGTATCACGGACAGCATCCCTCTTCATCTTCATCCATGTGACATGATGGTTGAAGGAGCGATACTGGTTTCGAACCCTTGACATGGCCTGTGCACAATAAAGCACGTTCTACCAAGACAGGTTAAAACCAATCTCCATCCATGTGGCATCACAAATAAGGAGACATAATAGCTTCATTGATGGCAAATAATTTTGATGGTCCCCCAAGTTAAATCCGCCTACTACTGCTCCACTTGATGGAGCACATCAGCTAGTCCATTTATGCCACAATAATATCATATGACCTAACTGCTTGTGACTGATCAGCGTTTCATCTCAGACAAGTTTAATCACTTTGGCAGTCTGAGCTGAAACTTCAAACTTCAATGGGCAAACTGGGGTGCAGACTCCAGTCTACTGGGCCATATACTTTTAACTCTGAATTCATAACTTTTGCCAAGAATGAATCTGAGAAACCAACTCAGAATGTTCTCCATCCAATGGTCACCGCAACTATTGCTTGTGCGGAATCACAAGACATGATCCTAATTCGGGTTTTATAATGGTTCATAGGTCTGGTATTGCCGAACCAAGGACACGTATTTTGCAATTGCATATTCTATTTATAACTGACTTTGTACTAGTTATTTTATGTTATTTTGCTAAAAAAAGACCCTTGGTTGATGGACTATACCTCCATATGAAAAGTTCTCTATACCAACTAGAACTGGCGTGGCGTGGCAACACAGCATTCAACCATCTTTCAATATATATCTCGCCACTTTTGGGACTTACTCATGCCCTCCTGTCGGATGGTTGAGAGAATACAGATAACAGAAGCCTCGCACCATTAACGATACCAGCATAAGGCTTTCTTAAATAACTCTAATCCACTGAAGACAAGTTTTGAGCCTAAATTTTTTTTTGTATAATCACCAAAAAACTTTACAAGTAAAAATAAATTAGCATTTGATCAGAAAGCCAAGTAATAGCATATGTATCAGGGATATTAGATAATCGCCCATAGATAAATTCAACTACAATAAGTTTTCTTTTCTTTTTTTTTTTTATCAATTGATCAAACTACATTTGTTTTTCTAACCATCAACCTCAGTATCTCTAGGAGCAAAAGAAAAGAAAAGAAAAGAAAAGAAAGAAAGAAAGTGACGCCATATGAACGGGATCCTGATGTCACCATGGGACTAGCAAGTAGTGCAGTTTGTGGTGATGCCATTAGCCGCTTAACTAGTCTTCAAGTAGGGCCCGCACCAAAGACCTGGTGCGGTGGAGAATGCTGGTCTTTCACCAGAAACTAACAGCTATCATGAAAAAAGCTACGAAGCACTCTAGATGAATCATTTCCCAGGACAATTTTTCTCAGAGCAGTTCATACTGAAGCTTAGCAGGAAAAAAAATGGCCCCCAACTTCACTCAAACTTAAAATGTATGGACCCCACCCGGTGCAGCAACCCCAACGTCAGTGGGGAAGTTGTCAAAAAGTGGGTGTATCAGGTAGCCATAGTCGGAGTTAACAGGATGAGTGTGTATACCTTTCCACAAAAAAATGGTTGGCTGGAGCCACAAGGTGCTTGTAATTGAAGACTTAGATATAATGTTCAATCAAATAGCCAAATAAGAGAATTTGAAGGAAATTACGCACCATAGCTCTGGTCTTTAACACAAACGTTGTGATGTCAAGTTGTTGATAGGAAGAGGAGGATCTCATTTCTGCTATCAAATCGTCCAACGAATCAGGTGCAGCTTCCACCACCTTTGGATCGATGTATCCTCCTGCCCCTTCTGCATAAGCTCTTCTTAACTCCATCATAAATTCCTGCTAATTGCTTTTCTTAGTGCAGAAAAATAATTGAGAACATGTAATAATCACTTTTCCCATCCACGCGATCATCCAGATCTTAGGATAAGAAAAATTTAAAGGGAAACAAGAATATAACTCGCTGCTACTTTTACAATGTCAGCATGAAACTATAATATATTTTCAAGAAAATAAACCAGATGCAATATAAAAACATGTTTCTACAGGCCACGTGGCAAGTAGACAAAGTGTCGTCGCCACCAGTATTTTTTTACTACGATACTCCCCAACGGGAGTCCCGAGAAACCGTGTAGTGGGAGCAGATTTCCTTTTTATAATTCACACCGGATAATGATGACCGCCCCAATACATTTCAATGAATAGATATTCCCGAACCAGAAAAAGAAAATACAAGTAAAAACTCCAAAATACCCTCAAATTATAAAGCATAGTGCCACGCTTCACGATGGTATTTAAGTCAAAAGAATCGCAACGCAGTTAAACTATAAAACTGTGGTTTAAAAAAAAAAAAAAGGAGAAACAAAAGGAGGCCACGAGACTCACCCTCGACGCATCGCTTCCCCTCAGAAATCTTGGCCCAAACCTCCACCCTAAGCAACCTAATTTCAATGTAATGTAATAATAAATAAGTTCTTCAACAAAGAATTTAATAAAAAAATTAATAACTTATGCGATAGAATAATAATGAATAAATATGAGATGAATCACATACTGATGGAGGGGCAAATGGAGACACCAGCATCGAGGGCAAGAAAGGCTGCTCTAATGAAGAGAAAAGGGAGCAAAATCCCGGCTATCAGAACGGTGGGCAGGACGGAGCGGTAAGAGAACCGTCGATTGGATCCCTTCAACTTCATAACCTCCCAAGATCCCACGCTCGATATCGTCACTCTCCGCTCCTCCGGCCAGAAATAAAACTGCATTCCTCCCCCCGATTCGATCTTTGTTTCCAAGCTAACCTGTCTGGGAATACAAATCTATACTAATAATTTCAAGAAAAGGAGAGCAGATCTGAACTTGTCTGAGATCGAGATTTCCGCTTCTTCTTCCTCCCCAGCATTCTCATATCCAAATCTGTAAAGCAACGGCAAAAGTATTCGATTAGATCTTGAAAGAAGATACAGAAAGGGAGAGGAAGGGAGTAATTTAAGCATAAATTTACATTAGAATTTAGAATGAGAGTAAGAGAGAGCTCTCACTACTCACTAGGACTGAGAGGGGAGAGTGGGGATGGAAAGAGAGAGAGAGAGAGAGAGAGAGAGAGAGGGAGAGAGGGGAGCGAATGGGAACGAAGGGAATGCCGCGTTCAAAGCCGCGGGGGGGGCACCAGAGAGAGTAACATATAAGAGGGGCTTGGACTCATAGGCGGTGGATTCCCAGATTGCCCCTGGGAATTTAAAGAAATTATGGGATGGACCACCGACAACATTGCGAAAGTGATACCCCCGTGCCCGTTGCTCGCACATATCACAGTTAGATCAGTCGCCACTCGGCAGTAAAGTCCGCGTTATTTCGATCACGGCACGTGGACAGGGACCCGTAATTTACCCAAAGAGTGTTGGACGACGAAGGGAGGGGCGCCGAAGCCCTCCGCCTTTTTGTGTTCGAGTTGGGAGGGTAACTTTCCATGTCTACTTTCTGAAATTTATTTTCAAGAGAAATTTTTTATACATCGTAGATAGTATAAAAAATTTGACATAAGATGCATCATCTTATTCAATTGATATATATATTAATTATTATTTTTTAATATATATTTAATATCTATAGATCAATTTTTTTATTTAAAAATTTTATATGACGAAAATATTTTTATTTTTTGAAAAAAATTATGACATCTTGAGACGTATTATAGTCTAAAATATCATAATATGATTCAGATATCATAATATGAAAGGGATATTTTTATCCAACCACTTTTCAATACATATTTAATGCTTGTAGATCGATTTTTTCGTCTGAAAATTTTGAATAACGAGAATGCTTCTATTTTTTAAAAAAATTATGATATCCTGTGCATATTATGACATCTTGCATTATATTATGATATTCTGTGGATAAAAATTATAATTTTCTAAATACAGGATGTGATAATATGGATATAAGATATCATAATTTTGCCAAAGAACAAGAGTATTTTCATCACACAAAATTTTTAAATGAAAAAATCAATCTGCAGACATTAAATGTGTATTGAAAAATGATGATATATGGACCAATCAAATAAAATAGTACACTCCACGTCGAATATTCTATACTACTCGTGGTGTACAAAAAATTATTTTTATTTCTATTTATGATTTAGAAGGGATGTTAAATGCATGGCTCGTGCTGTGCATTAACCCAACAATGATGAGTCATAGCTGGTAATGAGTCTCAAGATTCTTAAATTAGAAATATTATTTTTTTCTCTTGTAAGAATTCATGGCACAAAGTTTGAAGCTTTAAAGTTTTAGAACTTTAGTTTTCCTAGTATAATGAAGTCTTAAATTTAATTATTTTATAGAGTAATACTATTGGCATGTAATTATTCTTATTTTTTTGATACATACGTGATCGATCATATCACTCTAGTATAAGTACAATACAAATCATGCAATTGTCTCCGCACACAAGTTATGAGGAAATTGGTGCAACTCAAAATAAGATGCAATAAAAAAAATAGTTATTTAAAAAGTTGCCAAATCGATAATTGAGAGCTTGTGATATTTTTAGTATACACATAATAATATATGCCCCGAAACTTTTTTTATATAGATTAGTTTGTTTGTACATGAAATCATCTTCACATTCTAACAGGATTCATTATTTAGTACTAAGAATGATCTATTTAGTACTTATGACAATAATATAACGGATATTATCTTTTGTACTATAGAATTGATATTTAAAAAATTGGGACAATGAGGATTGCTAATTGGTAGAGCTATCAAAATGGGCTTGGCCCACAGGACCGGCCTTGCCCAACCCTGTAAATGGGATGGACTGGGCTGCCATACGAGTAGCCCAAATAACAACCGGACCTGTTTGGCCCGTCCCACATCAGCTCAAGACTAATACGGATTGGATTGGGCGGGCCAGTCCAGATGGACCATGAAAATTTAAAAAATAAAAAAAATCCTATTACAATTTACAGTGTAACAGTATTACTATTAGGTATTAGGTTTTATATTTTATTAGGAGGCTAGGACGGTGGAGTGGGACCTAAGTTTTTTAATTTGATTCCCGAATCCCGACCCTTGCCCACATCGTCGGCTGCCGCCGTCGCCCCACTGCCCCCACATCGTCGGCCGCGCTGCCGTGCCACTTCCCCCACATCGTCGCAGGACGACCGCCTCCTCCTCCTCATCAGCAGGACGATTGTCTCTGCCGAGCAGCAGGACGCCGAGCCCCTCCTCCTCTGGCCCCTTTTTTTCGTCAATCGATGCCCCTCCTTCTTTTCGACCGCGCCAACCGACGGACGATCGACGCCGCTGACCAGATGATTCCCCTCCTCCTTTCCGACCACTGACCGACGATCCCCCTCCTCCTTTCCGCCAATCGACGCCCCTCCTCCTTTCCAATCACTGCCGACCGACGGACGACCAACGCCACCGACCGGACGATTCCCCTCCAGCCCTCCTCCTCGGGTCCCTCCTCCTTTCCGTCGGTCGATGCCCTCCTTTTCGATCGCTGATCGAACTATCCCCTCCTCCTTCGAGCCCCTCCTCTCCGTCGATTGACCCCTTCTCCTTTCAACCGCTGCCGACCGACAAATGACCGATGCCACCGACCGAACGATTTCCCTCTTCCTCCTCCTCGATCTCTCTCCCTCTCGTAGTCTCCCGCCAGTTGGTATCTCTCTCCCCGACTCTCTTTAATCTGTAAATCGGATGTTAAATTAAATTAATTGATATTAAATTATTAATTAAATAACTATTTCATTAGATTTTACTTTAGTCATACTGATTATTGAATCAATCATAGTATCTTTTATCTATTATATTTTATAATTTTTATGTAGGATTTTGATAAATCATGAATCTCAGTCGTCAGAAATTTCAATCGAAACTGAAATTGAATCTAATATTTCTGGATCAATGAATAAGAAGCAGAAAATAATACATCAGATGTTTGAAATTTTTTCACAAAAATTGATAAAGCAAAAGATGAATTGAAAGAGCAACGTGTAATGATTGCAAACATGAGTATAAAGTTGGTCCTAAACCTATGGTTCAAATTATGAAACTTCACATTTGCATCGTCATTTACAAAGTTATAAAATAGTTGAATATCATAACGTGGGCAAATGATCATTGATCAAGTAGAAAAAAAAAAGATCTAGAAAGATAGATCAAATAATTTCTCGTGAAATGTTTGCAAAGCTATCATTAAACATGACTTGCCTTATAATTTTGTTGAATATGATAAGATCAGAGCTTGGGCAAAGTATATAAATCAGATATGATGATAAATTCTAGGAATACTGCTGTGGCTGATGTTCAAAAAATTCATTTGAGAGAAAAAAAAAGCTTAAACAAGCTATAGCTAAGATTCCTAACAGAGTATGTTTGACTTCTGATGTATGGACAGCATACACTACTGAGGGTTATATTTATTTAACTGCTCGCTTTGTTGATGAAAATTGAAAACTAAACAGTAAAATTCTTAATTTTGCTCACATGGAACCTCCCCACATTGGAGTTGAATTGGCTTCAACTATATTTAATTGCTTGAAAAAATGAGGTATAAAGAAAAAAGTTTTTTCTATTACCTTAGATAATACTTCATCTAATGACAATATGGTAGATATTTTGAAAGGTCATCTTCGTTTACAAAATAGCTTATTATGTGATGGAGAGTTTTTCACGTACGTTGCTCTGCTCACATACTGAATCTCATTGTTCAAAAAGGCTTGAAGTGGTTAGTAAGTTTTGTATAAAATCAGAGAGAGTGTCAAATATGTGAGGAGATCAGATGGGAGGATGAAAAAATTTCAACAATATGTTAAGCAAATGGGTCTTGATGTAGGAATTGGTTTAAGGTTAGATATATCAATCAAATAGAATTTAACATATTTGATGCTTGATTGTGCATTCAAATATGAAAAGACTTTTACTAATCTCCAATTGGTTGATAAAAAATTTAAATATTGTCCAACAGACGATGAATGGAGGAGAGGAGAGAAAATATATGAATTCTTAGAATCATTTTATGAGATTACTAATAAGATTTCTGGCTCATCTTATCCGACCTCCAACTTATATTTTTTACAAATTTGAAAAATGAATGTATGTTGAATGATAATTTGTATTATGAAGATGGGATTATCAGGAACATGACTCAAAGAATAAAGTAAGTTTGACAAATATTGGAAGGAGTATAGTGTAGTGCTTGCATTTGGAGCTATTCTTGATCCACGCATAAAGCTTGAATTTTTAAAATTTTATTACTCAAAGATTGATCCTTCTATTGCTGAAGAGAAAAGAGATTTTATGAAGATGAAATTGTACAAGCTCTATGAACAATATGCAAGCAAGTCCAGTGCATCATCAAGTGTAAGTGCAAGTGACTCTCAATCTAATATTTTACCTAGATCAAGTGGAAGAGCTAAAACCAAGGATAAAAAAATTTTTAGTGTAAGTTTTAATATTTTTTAAAATTTATTATTTTAAAATTTTAATTTTTTCAGCTATATGTTATTTAATATTTGATGTCTTATCTATTTTTTTTGTTGTAAATGTGTTTAAAATTTTTAGGAGTTCAAGAAATATGGGAGTGCAACTAAATCTAATGATGGTAAATCTGAATTGAATCTTTATTTGGAAGACCGAACACTTGATTATGACTGCTTTAATAATTTAGATGTACTCAAGTATTGGAGGGATACTACATAATATCCTGATCTTTCAGTTATGGCACGTGATGTGTTAAGCATTCCAATTACTACAGTAGCATTTGAATCTGCCTTTAGTATTGGAGGTCGTGTTTTGAACAAGTATAGAAGCTCTCTCCTTCCTGAAAATATCCAAACTCTTATTTGCATGCGAAATTGATTGCATGACTTTGCTCCAAATAGTATTTTTTTATGTTCTTTAGATTTATTTTAATGTCTTGATTAATGATTGATTTCTATTTTTAATGAAATTGATTGTCTAATTTTTTTATTATTATGAATTTTAGATGAAGATGATAGCCTTGAGACAAGTGTATCACAAGCAGATTCAAATGTCATACGGCTTGAAGAAGAAGCCAATGAAGATAATGAAATATGATTTATTGTGGATATTAAATTTTAGTATTTTACATAGTTTAGTGTAATGAATTATTGAATTGGTGATGTTTGAAATTTTTAATTTCTACTTTATTAATGTTTGGGTTGAATTTTTGAATTTTAAATGATTGAATTGATGATGTTTCAACTTTTAATTGACGATATGTTGATTTTTTTATTAGATTATTAATTTTTTTATCAGTCATTTGAGATTTAAGGCCCATGGACTGGTTCGGCCCGGCCCACGGCCTTTAAAGGGTTTGGCTGGACCAGCAATATTACGTTCCATTTTTTGGATGGGCCTAGCTCGATCCGGCCATCAAATTTTAGATCCTTATGGGCCGGACCGGCTCATTTTGACAGTACTATTCATTGGCTTAATTGATAAAATCACTGGATGTTGGTATTAGAAACCTAGGTTTGCATTCTGCACTCACCCATCTCGATCAGATTTTTCACCCTTTGTAGTTCTTGAAAGGAGAAGGAAAAAGGAAAAAAAAAAAGGGAAAAAATAATAACAATTTGGTGAAATAGCAAATAACTAGTTTATATAATAAAAATAATTTAAGCATCAAAGAATTCTTATAATGCTAATCCTACCAAAGCTGCTTCTCATGAAATGGACCAATTTTATTGTCCTAAATAGTATTTTCTAGTTGTAAAATGCTGCAGTTTCTTTAATGAAAATTATATGACAATTGTTATAAGAACAATTTTGCTATCATTACCTTGGTCTTTTATTGTTGTAATTGAAAATAGAGTTTGAAGGGAGGTCAGACCACCTTGCATCTTGATATGTTTATATTAAAACATGAAATGATTATGTGGAACATTGCATGAAATGATTTGATCATTGAGCCATTTAGCAATATTTTGTTTAGTCCTATGTTCTCATGCGAAGGAATTTCCTCCTTACTACATAAGTTTTACCTCAATAGTCAAATTCCTTTTCCTTAGAATAGGTTACAACAACCCAAATCATGATCAACAACGTTACCTACATCCTATTTGAAAAAGAAGTGTCACAGATTTGGTGGCCCTCACTATGAAGCATGTGACTTGTTTTTGTTTGTCACCATGTAATGTTCCATGAATTGATATTATTGTTGTAATATGGGTTGTCGAAGCATAATTTTATATTACAACTATTTAATTAACAGACAAGATCAATGATCACCTTGTGTCTCTTGTGATTAATTGTCTTTACTGCATGGCGATGAGAACACCATTACACATACTCCAAAAATATCAACTTGTACCAGAACTTCAGTGCAGACAAACTCCATCTGACTCAAAAAAGTTCTATGCACCAGAAAATTTGCTCGTTGATTAGCTTCGCTCAAGGTGTAAACTCAAGAGAAATTCTGGATCTTCATCAAGAAGGATAGTCTCTATCGATTCAAGATGTGATAGTTGTTGAGTCTCCTTCTAAGATAGTATTTTGTTCTTAATAGACCAAAGTTTGATCGCGGCCATCATGATCTCAGTCTAAGATACGGTATTGGTGACAATAGAAATGGAGACGGTCCAAATAACCAAACCTTTTTTATGATAGCACTCTTGTGTCTAACATTGATTTAATGAATAAGCTTCATCCAACTAAGAATCTTAGATATTGTTATGGCACATAAGATATCCAATCATACACATTTTCATCCAGTCAAATGTGCAATGTTGGATTGTACCAAAAAAAAAAAAAGTGCAATGCTGGTGTTAGAATGAATCCTCACAAACTTTTTCTTACAAAACAAGATTCTCCCCCAAAATTTTTGCCAATATGGGTGCTTCCCACTTACACACGTCGCCATGCTCCCCGACCACAACCACTTTAAACATCAAACCTATTTTTATTGACTAAATAGTGCAACGAAGACATTAGCCTCAATGGGCAACTTGTCTTGGTGCAATGGTACGACGGCCACTTCATCGACTCCAGGGGCCATGGTGCAGCACTAAAAATCGAATCCTTTTGGGTTATCACATCAGGTTGTTAGTGATGGTGGCCCGGACTGCATTCTTAATGAGTGCAGAAAATGACCTTCCTTCCATCGCCGTTCGGAAACTGGAACGTAGAGCATTCTGGCATAGAACCGTACCCTAATTTGGTAATCGCCGTGGGCCCCAACTTCATTCGAAAACGTGTCATCCAGGGATTTGCCAATGACCTGTCTTTTTAGCAACTGAAGTGGTGGTGGAATCGCTTGCTCCCTTTATGCTATCGGACGTGGTACACCATGTGAATCAGCTTCTTGCCTGCATTATGGGGCATCCTTCCATTGTTATCTGTCATGTTCATGACAGCCTTGACCCTCCATGGTTGACACTGATATTCCACTAAAGGAAACGCATGGGGCTCCATTGATTACCCCAAAAAAAAAAAAAAAGGGGGACGTACAGGGAGTTATATATATTTGTTATTTACAGTCTTCTCTTTTCAATATAGCTTGGACCTCGTTTGTTAAAAAAAAAAAAAAAAAAAAAAAAAAAAAAAAAAAAAAGAGGAGGGGGATGGTAATGAGATGGATATCGCACGGATATACCATTACTTTCGTCCATTCCATTCTACATAACCATATACTGGTCGATGCCGTCAGGGCATCCCAATATCGTATGTATATTTTAAATCTGAAACATGCCTTGATCCTCACCCCATCCTCCGTAGAGATGGAGGACCGAGTGGATAAAATTGTAAAAATAATTTTTTTAAATATTAATCAAATAAATTTAAAAAATATGCGACATCAATACGTAATATTAAACAAACTAAGGTTCGAAAATAAAGAATAAATGTTCAATAATAATTAAAAATAATAAATAAAAATATGATTTTTTTTAGGAAAATAGAAATACCTTAAACTAAAAAGTAAATCATTAAAAAACCTATTTTAGTGAATATATTTAGTTGGGCTTGGGAGCAATATGCCATTAGCTTCCTCCCTCGTTGGCACTCAAGGGATGGTGTAAATTGCCATCCAGAGAATAAAAAAATATTTGAAATTGCTTGTAAACCGTACATAAAAGGTTTATCAGATTTATAATTACTAACTTTGTAGCTTTACAATCAACTAACCATATTTAATATCAAATTTATGAGTTGCACCAATCTTTCCTTGTGCGCAAATTATATTATATTTTATTTTCATTTCTCTAGATTTATCATTAAAAGCTAGCTAGCATATCAATGGATTGCCTTGGATCAAATAGCCCTTGTTTCTGGCTATCAAGATAATAAATTAAGTCCCATGCTTGTGTATCAGTTCTTGAACTAAATTGGTAAAAAAATAGCCATCCACATCCCCTCCAAGTATTACTTCCATGAAGATATACAAAGCATAAGAGCATATAAGGAATGAGATTTTGTTAGTTATTTTGAGGTTTCTAAATAAAAAAAATTCCCGTTAAGGGCTACCTAGCCTTGCAGTCGCATAATAAAAAGCTCTTGCATGAGCAATGTGGTGTAAGATCTGAGAACTCTTTTTTTTTTTAAAAAAAAAAACCTATTCAAAAAAAATTATTATGTAAAATAAAAATGAGAAAATGAAGAGTATATATAACAACAATGAGCTTATAAATTATGCTTTGTTTTGCTAATTTATTTTCTGAGAACTCAATTTCGTTCTCCCTCATCCTTTTAGTTAACATATCTTGCATAAATAACTGGCTTGGCAACCAATAACTATTAAAAAGACATTCCTCGAGGTTGCTCACCCAGGTAGCAATCAGTAAACACAATATTAACTACATGGCCATTAATAACTAAAAAATACTACACCAAGAAGGGTCTTGCCGCTTCTTAAGAAGGGTCTCGCCACGTGGGGTACCTGATGAGTGAGTATAGCTTTTCCTTCCGATCAAAGTCCCCTGTTCAGGACTTCCTGAATCTGTAGAGGCGGAGCGCTGGGATGGAAGTGCTAAGATCAGTTGGCATTCGGACAGCCTCCATTATACAGTAGATTTAATTTTTCGGAAATAATCTAGTGTTTGAGATTAGGAGGTGTCCGACAAAATTTATTTTGAAAAGAACTTTGGCCTCAGCTGCTGAGATGATTGATGCGGATTTGAGATCTCAAAAATCTGGGACTTCCACTCTGCTCTTGTAGCAATCTGTTGGGTGCTTATTATTTGGGAATTTCCTTCTCTAAGATTCTTCAAGATCAACTTCGACGGCAATGTCAGAAGAAATGGAGGAGTTAGCTTTGTAATTTGCGACTTCGTTCTCAGATTTATGGCGGCCAAGGGTAGCCAACTTTGACACCCATCTGTTCCTTCTATGGAGCTTCATGCTGCTTGGGTTGGGATCACCTATGCTCCCTGATCCCTTCATGCGAAGTACCTATTCATCAAGGATGACTTGACCATGATCGTGACTTGGCTCCAAAGATATATATGAGGGGATGTCCACCATCTCCTCGTGCGGGATATTGCAACTCAAATATCTGATTGTGTTGATCTCATCACCAGTACTGTCAAAATGGGCTAGCCCGACCCGACCTACAAGGGCCTAAAATTTGATGAGCTGGGCCTAGAATGGAATACAATATAGCTGGTCGAGCCCAACCCTTTAAGGGTCGTGGGCCGAGTCGGGCCAGCTCATGGGCCTTGAAACTCAAATGACTAAAGAGTAAAGAGTGAAAAAAAGAGAGACAAAGAGCTCAAGAGGAAGAGAGGCTCGAGCGGTCCAGCCTGAAGAGTGGAGAGAGATTGAGAGAGCCTGAGAAGAGTCGGAGGCGGCGCGGATCTGACTCGAAGAGTGGAAAGACCGAGAGAGTCTGAGGAGGAGCCGCAGTCGGATTTGACTCGGAGGTGGCGACGCCTCAAGCGGTCGAGCTTGGAGAGTGGAGAGAGACAGAGAGAGCCCGAGGAGGAGAAGAAGCCACGGCTGGATTTGACTCAGAGATGATGGCGCTGGCGACGAGGAGGAGAAGGGGGTTCGCCCAGAGGTTGGATGGAGGGGCATTCATCGACGGAAAGGAGGAGGAAACTGGCGTATCTTGATTCGTGATTAGACTCGAAGGTCGGAGACAACGGCACTAGAGATGAGGAGGAGGAGGGGGATCTGTAAAGCTAGGAAGCGAAAGGGAGAGGAACCGACGGAGGCGATCGTCCTACTGGTCTGCGATAGCAGTCGATGATATGGAGCAGTGGGGCCTAGGAGTTAGGGATTAAAAAATAAATATAATTTTTTTAATTTTTTTTTAAATTTTTCTGTCCCATTCGGACTAGCCCGACATATCTCATATTAGCTCTTGGGCTGATGTGGGGTGACTAAATAGGTTCGATTATTATTTGGACTATTCATATGGTGGCTCAGTCCATTTCATTTATAAAATTGGATCAGATAAGTCCTGTGGGTCAAGCTTATCATGATAGTCCTACTCATTGCAAAGCATATTTTTTGAAAGACAAATATATTGGTTGATTAGATAATTATTTTTATTTTAAAATATTTAAAAATATATATATATTTTTTTTGAGTCCACACAGAGATATCTTTAATCTATTTAAAAATATTTTATATTTTTTAATAATTTTAAATTTATTCACATAAAAAAGATTTGAATGATTTGTTTTATTGAAAAAATAAAATAAAAAATAAAATATATACCTTTCGCAGCAGATAGAAACGATAATCATGCATCCTGTAAGCCTGAGCGCTGCATGAAGGTTGCGTCCTTTGTGAAATCATTGCGTAGCTCGGAAAATCCAAACACTCAAATAGGAAGGGTAGGTGCTGTAGTGGAGGCCAACTAGAAAAGGATGACGTGCTTGTGATGTGACCACATCATTGGGAAATTGCAATTTGGTTTCTTGTTGTGTTTCACACGATGCATCGTAGAGCTGAGTGGAATGGTTGCTCTAATTCTTTTATCTAACCTGCCCCTTCGCTTGTTTCTTTCTTACCTAACACTTTTCCCATTCATTTGGATAAGACAGAGCTGACACCTAAGACAAGCAATTTTGGCTTGGAGAAATAGTACTCTTAAATAAAAATAAAAATGAGCAACTCATATTCCATTCATTTGATGGAAGGGGATCTCGTTCTTATTTCAATTTCAAAACAATAAAAATAAAAATATTTTAATTTTTTAAAATTTAATTTTTAATTTTTTTAATATTTAAATTTTATTTTGAATCTGATTATATTTACGAATCAAATATGTTAGAAAGTATAATCATCTAATTCTTATTTTAATTTATTTTGATTTTAATTTTAGATGCGGACCAAAAGTGTCCTAAATTTATTTCTCTATATCCAGCTGGCCATTTTTTTCCTAAAACAACGTTTCCCAGGTGGCAGCAGCCGGACAACTCGCTTTGGTGAACTTGCTTGACATGTCTTTGCGTTGGTGGTGAGCTATGGAAATAAGCATGCACCACAAATAGAATAAAAAGGCAGGCAAAAGATACAGAGGGGTGAAGCCTACAGAATCCTGGTCCTCTAACATTCATTAATTGCCTGTGTTTCCACTTAAGATGACTCCCGCGGAACAATGGCCGGTGAGGACTGAGTTGCGGTAACGAACCAAGGAACCAAGAAAGTTTGGCTCGAAAGGGAAGAAACCAACCGCACAAGGGTGAAAATCCAGTGGATTTTGGATCATGAATTATCCAGACTATTTAAGCATTTATGACAAATTTGAAACTACTACTGGAAGAAGCATTTCAGCCAGGATTGAAGTTAGTCCAGTAATTGGGCTACTACTCTCATCCCATAAATTAAAAGCAAAACCTAAAAATCTATTATGGATATAAAAGGTTTAGCCACTGTGTAGGAACTTTCAGTCTTCCAGCCATCACTCCTGAATGAAATGTCAGCTTTGCTGCACAAGATAAGCAATCTCGTTTGAGATTTTGCAATACTCCTGTAAATTCCTAACCATTGGAGATACGTCTGGTTCTACCAGTGTAATGTTTCACCCTTTAGTTTTTCCATTGGACTTTTAGTATCTTCTGCTAAAATTCACTTCCGCCAAACTCAAAAACATAGCCATGAATTTTAGTTTCCAAGAATTTCCAAGTTGATTGGATCGATGAGCATAATAAAAATTATGGAATGGTTCAATTGTATCTAATTAATCATTAACACATGTGACACGACTACATATATTCATCATCAGATGATCCCAACAAACACATTACAAACAATGCAATTATGTAAGACTTCATCTTCGAGCACAAACTACCGGCTCAATTGTTGAACAACACTCCATTTATCTTCAATACTGAATCCATTATTGACTTTAAGGGTGGAAGCAACAAGTAACCAATGTATCAGATGTGACCTCCAAACCTTTCCTAGATTTCTAGAAATTTTCTGGTATTCTTTTTATTCTTCTGTTATTGGTGCCTAACATACAAAAATGTTCAAGTAGTGAAGGTTTAAATAAAAAGCCCATTTCTTCAGGACTTTCTTAAAAAGTCTGTTTAGAGAACAGAAGGAAGCAAACCATGTAGAAACTTTTATCTGGAATGGGAACCTATTTCTCCCAGATTTTCTTAAAGGGTCCTTCTAGAAAAATTAAATGGGAGGCAAACAGATCGAACCTTTTATCTGGGATGGAAACCACAATTTAATCCCAGAGAATGTTGCAACTCTTAAACACACACAAGGAGGGGCTAAAGTCTCCATCATCCTACCCTTATTTTCTCTGCACCAGTTGAGAGCATCTCTCTACATCCCTAGGGGTTAATCCCCACCTTTCTACCTTTACTCCCACCCCACCCCTTGAGAGTAACTCCAACTAGAATTAAACCCTCGACCTCTTGACCAAGTGGCGAGAGGCGGTGCCATCTAACTAATTTGGTGCTGCAACTATTAAACTCTCAAAACTCAAGAAGAAGTACCATAGTTCTTGTGGGACATTGTCAATGAGCATGATAGTTACACAGATCTGGTCGGGGAAATACTTTATCCTTCAATTCAATAGTTAACAATCATCAATCAATGACATTTTAGAACTTACTAGAAGTACCTAAAGTAAACCAAACCCCCCCCCCCCCCCCTCCTCAGCTCCTCCCTCTTTCAAAACCACAAGAAGTACATCTTCTAACAGCAAATCACACCAACAAAAATTGGATAAGCATTTTAATGAAATATATTAGTCAACTTGGAATCCCAAGGTTTTACCTACATATGTGTAACTATTAACTTCCCACAAGTAATTATAGACATAACCGTAATGGAATGGTCTCAAGCAAAGGGAAAACAACTTTAGTTTAGTCCATTTAATAATTTTAATTCAAATTAGCATATAACTGCCTATCAGGTAGTCCCAGAAATCATATGTTTCCATAGAATTCTCCCACATCACAGACTAAGAAGACT
Source organism: Elaeis guineensis (assembly GCF_000442705.2). Lineage (NCBI taxonomy): Eukaryota > Viridiplantae > Streptophyta > Magnoliopsida > Arecales > Arecaceae > Elaeis > Elaeis guineensis. Next base: position 116,804,915 of record NC_025994.2, on the reverse strand, counting down.
GTTTAATCAGCAAAGCCCTTCACATAACCGTTGCAGCTCCAAAAATACCCTATTTCAGCACAAAACATTATCTCAACTCAAAGTTGGATAATTGAATCCAACAGTGAATCTTTCTTTAAATAGTTGGACGCAACATAGTAGATAGTTCTCTATAGTCATCATACATCACAGAATGATGGAAATGTATGCTAACCATTATCTTCCACCTCTCTATTTGGCATGGCCCCCAAGCACCATCAACACTGAAAGTGAACCATCTCATTTGAATTAATCTAATACTATGGATCCCTTGAAGGCTAATGAGTATCACATATCTACTTTAAACTCACCTTTCTTAGTGAATTAGAGCTTCGTGTTTACATCAAGTCAGAATTGACAACCTAGTTGCAGAAACTGACTATTTTGATCCAAAACAAGAAAAAATTTTGCTATCACACAGTGTGAGGAATCAAAGTAATTGATCAGAACAACTCCCACCAAACATTTTAAGATAATTGTTGGTTCAGTGACCAAAGCAATCAGCAGTCATCACTCCAGTTTGCAAATGTTCCATTGCCATGAAATTGCTAGACACTGCATTTAAGTTTGCCACATTCATCAAGCTTCCACGCATACATATAGTTCCCCATAGCCACAGCAGTTAAATATTAAAGAAGCAACACCCAGCATATAGTATCCAGATATTTATGCTCAGACTTTTAAAAGTACTTTCTTTTTTAAGAATTTGTGCAATCAAATTCGAAGCAACAATAAGATATGGGATATGCTGATCCTCCATAAACTTGTAATCTACATCAATGGACAGTTGTAACCTTGCAAATGATTATCAATACTGCATTACAGCCTTCCTACATTCATTCACTAACACTGCAGACCAGAAAGTTATCACCCCCGTGGTACTGAGAGATCAACCTATAAGACACTAAAGATGTCTTGCTTTCCTAGTTAGCCTTTACTTCTGACATGCTCGAGTTAGGACCACTTACATATATCGGCGTGAAAAAATATTATTTCCCAGATTTTCCTATCCAATTTATCCTTCAACAATTTGGTGAACCGTGCATCAATCAAAGTAGCTAATTGATCTTCTAATGACTAGATAAAATGCTTTCCTGTTCTACAAAGTCACTGATCACAAAGCTATCTATCATTTCTCCAATAATATTATTCTAAATCTATGTCAAATTTGCATATGATAAAAAATATCTGTGAAAACTCAGATGCTGCACACTAAGGAAGAAGCATGTCTGTAGAAATAATGATTCTTGAACAGGGAATGAGTATTGACTGCCTTGGGCTACTATGCTAAAGCAGCCATCCACACCTGTATTTTATTTTCTTTCCATTTGTTATTAGATGAATTTTTAGGGACGGCAAAATCGACCCGATCCGATGGGTATGCATCCTACCCAAATCCCATCAAACTCGAAAAATAGGGTTTGACCGGATTTGGGTTCGGGTTTGGGTAAAACCTGAAAACTGTAGCACAGGTATGGGTAGGGTATGGGTAGTGCTGTTTTCTATCCAAATCCGAACCCAATCCGAACCTACGAGTATGGATAATACCCGGACCCATACCCAAATATATATGTTTATAATTCTGTTTTGGTAATTCTATTTTGGTTGATAATATGCATAAAATTATTTTGGTTATTTATATGTTCTATGTTAAATTATAATTCTATTTCTATGTTTGATTTCTATAAATCTAGACTTATAAATTATGTTCTATGTTGAATTGGTAATTTTGTTTTGATTGGTAATATGCATAAAATTATTTTGGTTGTTTATTTTTTTTGAGTATGGGATAGGCATGGAGCGGGTATGGGTTGGGTATTGGGAAATGGGTTATCCGTAGATATCCCCAAATCCGTTGGGTATGGGGATGGGTATCTCTTTTCTTATCCGATCGGGTATCGGATAGGGTTTGGGTATAAGATATTAAGTTCAGATTTGGGGATGGGTAGTATAATACCCAATCCAAACCCTACCCATTGCCATCCCTATGGGTTTTAAGTTTCTATGACTATAATGTATAAAGATGGAATTTGGAGGTTCTTAGTTTCAAAACCATGAATTTATCCTTCTCTAGTTTAAAATTCTTTGAATTTTGAAAATTCCTGAATTTTGAGAGTTTTTTGTTTGATAAAAACAAAATGCGCAAAAATGGAAAAATATGAAATGACAAGATAAACAAAAAATTTGAAATTCTCTTTTTCAAAGTGTAAATATTCACTTCCATTTTTCCATGAATTTAATTTTTATTCCATAAATAATTACCTGATGTTGATTATGATTTGAAAAATAACATAAACTCATGAATATGACTGCATGTTCAATCATCCCAAAATTAAGCATCAGTAGCATATACGGTGAAATTTACACACTTTAGTACAATGTAACATCAAAATATGAGCCGTGGTGCAATGGTAAGGTTGCTCCAGGTAACCTAAAAATTATGAGTTTGAAACATAGAAACAATCTATCTGCATATGGAGGTGAGGCTACGTATAATCAATCCTCTCCAAACCTGACAATGATAGGAGCCTCATGTACTGGGTCGCTCTTTCTTTTTTCAGCACAATGACTAATTTACCAACACATGTAAATGTTTAATGTAGGAAACAACAACCCGTTAAGGGCCCGTTCTTTGGTGGGTAAATACCATGAAAATGTTGGTCAACTTTTCTATTCAACAACATACTTATGTTTTCACATTTTTCAAGATGGATAAATTATTTTTCCGTGGGTAGCATTTACCCATGGAATGGAGAAAAAATTTATCCATCTAGAGGGTGGCTAATCATTTTTCTATCGGTCAGTAAAGTAGATATTTAATTTTATTTCTAAGATGCCCCATCCTTATTTCTAATGCCTCTATCATTCAATGCCCAATAACTCAGTTTTCTACTTTCTCCAAACCTAAAAAGCATAAAGGATATTATGAAAAATATGGATAAATTTTAGCAACTTACCCAAGAAAGTAGTAATACAAAAGAGCATGGGTAATGAATTTTGAAGCCACTTTCACATGCATAAAAGAATATGGATAAATTATTTTTGTCTAAATATTACCTGAAAAATATTTATCTAGAAAAATATTAATTCCCAGATAAACTTTTTACCCACAAAAGAATAGACTCTAAGAGACAAGCAAAGCATAATTATTTGCGCTACAAGGTATTCATGATTAATCAAAAACTGAATTAACAAAATCGAAAACTCTCAAACAAAGGTCTGTTTTCATGAACTAGAAGTAAACCCAAAGTAAAATAAATAGACAAAAAGATCAAGCCCAGATGTTTTACCAGATTAGGTATTCTTTAGTCCATTCACCCTGGAATCCCTCTTAGACATCTCTTCCAAAGTCAAAGCACTTTTTGAATCATCAGCCATAACTTATCACCCAATAAATAGAATGTCACATTCCAACAAGACGTCCTCCTTTCAATGCCATCACTCACCATATGAACAATAAATTATATTAACCACCCAGCCCTTCAATATCATAGTTGATATGTCTATCTGTATATTAGAACCTACTTCATAAGAAGGCAATTTAAAGGACAAGATGCACGGGGTAAATCTTAGTTTCATAAGTGCTACAGCTTAGATAAGAATTATCTAGCTGTATTAGGACAATGGCTCATTTTAGGAATAATTAAACATCCCATCAAGGAAAATTTAACAGCTTGTATGTGCAACAGAAAAAATCTTGCAATATTCATGATATTTGAATCTTCAGCAATGAGAGGATTCATTAATAAATTGTGAGGTCATTAAATGATAACAGGCTTCATAATTAGAAGTTAATAAATTACAGTGCACCACAATCCAAATTTGCAGCCAAAACTGGAACAATTATTTTGCTATAACCTAGAAGAATTGTTCCAACTGCAATTGCAGAACCTATTGAATTTATGACAATAATCATGGTATCAAATAATGGCCGAAGCTGCTAATGTGTGGATGAAGATTAAAGTCCTACTTTCTAAGTGAAATCTAGAGTATTGGGAGCTCTATCTAGCTTCTCAATCAGTAAAGACCTTCTTGTTGGGTTCAAAAACATACTTGATAAGAGAATCCTTGATGGATAACAACTCTGGAAACACACTCTTCAATTTTGAAGCATCCATCTCGCAGTTGCTTCGAGGTGCGGCTAGGACTTTGGCTTGTTCTTCCAGAGTAAAATTAACCCATGTAAAGCTCGGATCAATATACTTTTTGTACATCTCCAATATCTCATTATGGCTTGCAACACCAGGATTAGTGAAGTTCCATATGCCCCTGTAATTTCTTTTGGCCATCTCAATTGACAAAGGCAGAAGCTCATCTAAGACTGACATGCTATTTGGAATGTTCACCACTTTGTTGTAACGAGTTATCTTTGTAATCAAGTTGCAAGGATTGCTAAGGTCGGAAGATATTGGCATTCTGATTCTAAGAGTGCAGACATTTTCAAATTCTTTCAAAAGCTCTTCAACCTGCATTGTGCAACAAGATAAAGTTCATATTAGCTTTTAAGTTCTAAATTTTCATGATGGAAAGGTTAAAAAGACATGTTTTCAGAAGACGAGAAGTTACCATTGCCTTAGTCTTGGAGTAAAAAGAGACGGTAAAGTTCGGTTTGTCTTCATCCTTGAATCCAATACCTGACCCTTCAGGGTGATCAGCATCATAGTCGAGCATACACCCACTAGCATAATTCACCATTAACAACCCATGCTCCCTGCAAACATCTGCTAGAGTCAAAGTGCCTGCAACATTGGTGCGAATCGTCTCTGTCTTATGAGATTCGCACCAGTCGATACTTGGTCTGCCAGTCACACCAGCAGCATTGAGAACATGAGTTGGCTTCACATTCTGAATATCCAATATGAGCTGAGAGCGCTCTTCCAGGCGTCCTCTTCCATACTCAAATGGTATCCCTTGCTTCTCACAAATCTTACCCAGAAGACCTCCAATCCATCCAGTCCTACCATATATCAAGAACTTCAAAGACGGCTTCTGAGGAGAGCCACTAATGCCCTCTGAAACAGGAACCACCTTCTTGCTCTGGTTATTGGCGAACAGAGAATCCTTGCCCTTCACCTCTTCAGACCCATTAATATGCCTTTCAGTCCCAGGCATCATCAGCATCCTTGGATGAGGCAGCAGAACTCCAGACACATCTCCCCACCAATCAGGGTTGCTTGTGTACCACTCTATTGTCTTTTTCAGTCCTTCTTCCCAATCGGTCCGCTCCGACCACCCCAAGCTCTTCAGTTTCTGATCATCCAAAAAGTATCTCTGGTCATTGAAGGGCCTGTCTTTTACAAATTTAATGACTTTATCTGGGTCTAATGAGAAAAGCTTGCAGATATCCTTTGCCACATCAATCACACTTCTTTCTTTCTTAGTCCCAATATTGTACACATGCCCAACCTCTCCCCTGTGAAGAACAACTTCAAAAGCCTCAGCAACATCCTCACAATAGAGATAACTTCTAACATTAGAACCATCACCATGAATTGGAAGTGGCAGCCCTCTCATAGCCAAAAGGATAAATTTTGGAATGAGCTTTTCTGGAAATTGATTTGGCCCATAGACATTGTTTCCCCGGGTAGTTATCACTGGTAGACCATACGACCTTCCATAAGCCATAACAAGCATCTCAGCCCCAGCTTTTGTTGCTGAGTATGGGTTTGTTGGAAGGAGCTGAGATGCCTCATGATTTCCGACCACAGCATCCTCATCAGTCTCTCCATAGACTTCGTCGGTACTAACATGGATAAACCTCTTGATCTGACCAGTGACCTTGCAAGCTTCAAGGAGGACATGGGTGCCATATATATTATTCTTGGTGAACTCAAATGAGTTGCCAAAGGAATTATCGACATGGGTCTGTGCTGCAAAGTGCATGATGGTATCAATGGACTCAGTGATGAGGAGGTAGTTGACGACGTCAGCACTGGCAATGTCACCGTTGACAAACTTGAAATTGGGAGAGGAGCGGGATGGATTAAGGTTTTTCAGGTTTGAGCAATAGTCCAGCTTGTCAAGAACCACGATCTTGTACTCAGGGTAGTTTCGGATGAGGCGGTTGGCAACATGCGATGCAATGAAGCCAGCTGCTCCAGTGATGAGGATGTTCTTGGGCTTATATGTTGCCATCTGTCCTCTTTCCTTCTTCCTGTATCAATACTGCAAAACAAACGAAAAAAACAAAGTCTAAATTGTTTGTTGGCAAGTGGACCCGCAATATCAAGGGGCACTCCTACGTTTGCAGCAAAAAAAGGACGACAAAATAGCAGGGAAAATCTTTGATACCAAGGCATTATATATTAACTAAATCTCTAAGAACAAGAAGCCAGAAAACCCAGGGGTCCACCTACCCCCCACACATTCCTTCCCCCATCCCCACCAAAAGAAGGGCATATCGTTAAAGACTTGAGTCCAAATCAACTCAAAATTGGTCTTTTATTAATTGTCCAAGTAAAAGCACGTATCAATTTCGCTTCCTCCCTTTCCCATCAAAATAAAATAAAATAAAATTATTATGCGTCTGAAACATTGAAAGAACAATGATCACCCACCCACAGATTAGATTCAACAACCACAAATACCTAATCTAGGATGAAATCCCGGAACATAGCATGTAAGCATGAATGCAATCCGGAAACAACATTGCGACGCAACAGTCAAACGTCCACGCTTGAAAATAGTACATAAGTTGAAGGAAATGTTGTTATATCCGATTCCTTCATTCCTTCTTGGGCACAAACATTTCATTTCTCTCATCTGCATCAATCAGATGTGACCAAATTCAACCCAAATATCACATCCTCTCATACACATTGAGATCTTCCGAAGAAAAGAAAGCATAAAACAGCACCAAAAAAACAATGTAAAAATCGAGGGACAGTACAAAACCTTTCCTTTCCACCGAAATTCAAGAATCAGGTTCAAGATACAGTTTTCAACCGAATTTTCGGAGACCAAAAACGCAAAGATTGGAAAAAAGTAGCAGAATCAAGGCTACATGATATCTAATTTGATAACCTATTTGCTAAATAACGTCAGAAAAAAACCTAAAAATTGAACATAAATCCGAGAGAAAGGAGGAATTACGGGCGCGAGAAGAGATCGGTGGAGAATGCTGCCAGGATTTCTCTCCGGTCGGGGGTGGGTAGATGATTTGGAGTTCGAGCGAGAGGGTAGAGTTGGGAAATCGAGAGAATGCGCGGTCGATCCTTTCCCTCTCTCTCTTTCTTGAGGGGTTTAGCGAGGAGTCGGAGACGGAGAGACGCGGTGGGATTTAAATAGCCGCCTCAAGGACGACGCGGAGCCGTATATTTCAGCGAAACACGTGTATGTACGGCCGCACGGGATGCTCCCACCGGTCTTTTGTCTCCTCGGTCCTTCTTGATTTAGTTTTTTAGCTACTCTGAAGCATCTCATTTATTATTTTAATTTTTTACGAAAAATAAATTCACGTATCATCCTTTCTTGCTCAGCTCAATTCTAAAAATAATTTTTATTTATTTGAAAAAGCATCCAAGATATCTTCTGATGATGCAAGATAGTCTTTATTGTTCAAACGAAAGTAGAATAAAAGACGGTAATTTAATTATTACTGTTTATAATTTTGTAATGTTTTTAATATGTTATTTAATTAAGTAAAAATTAAGATTTTTTAAATAAGATTAAGTAAAAAGAAGGCCACTTGGTCAAAACTTCTTTCCTTAATTAGTCTTACGTAGGAATACCTTCTATTTTGGTGGCCAACTTTTGGGGTAATAATAACTGCGGCCAAGCGGGTTTTGTTCCGGGACCCATATAAATTTGACAGTGTGCGGTTCTTTATTGGTTAATTATCGTGGATGCTGTTCGGAGCATACAAGGGATTCTGGTACACCGTGGGTTTATTCAAGGACGATATGATATGGACGCACGCGCCGGTGGCAGGATGCCGCGTTCATCCTGGGAGGAGGCACGTGGACAAAGTCACCTCGGACTACTTTTTCTTTCCCAAAAAGCACGATAATTTTTGATCTAATTGTAGCTGAAAATTTTAAAATAAGCTGACATCGGATAAACTGGGCAATGCCAAAAGGACGGGACAAAAAAATACTTCTTTTCTGAGAGGAGGGACATGGTGAAGAATCTTCCCCATAACACGTTTGCATTCCTATTGGCGTTGGAATTTAGAAAGCACATTAATTTGCGATCTAATTGTAACCAAGAAAAGATAAAACAAGCAAACATGGGAAAAACTTGGTAATGTCAAAAGATAAGTAGCCAGAAATAACTGAGGATCCTGTCAAATTATAGAATATTTTGATGATTTATAAAAATTATTTATCTAAAAAATGATTGTGAAAGAAAATAATTTTTATTATATTTAATTTATAAATAATTTATTTTGAAAAATTATACTGAAAAAAATATTACTAAGTTTAGTTAAAGATAATTTTATAGAAATATGATAGAATTTATAAATATATCTTTCAGCATAAAATATTTTTTAATACTCAGATAGCATTGTTATTTTTAATTAATTTTTATATGATGACTATAATCACATAATCTTCTGTATAATACCATTTCCATCTTAATTTTTTTTAAAAAACTCTTTATTAAATAAATTTGAAAAGATATCAGAATAAATACAATAATTACATATATAAATTTATTGAATAGATTTTTTTTTAAGTATGAATTATCACTATTTAAAAATTTATCAAATTTATCAATCTTGTAGAAATATGATAAAATTTATAAATATATCTTTTAATATAAAATATTTTTTTAATATTAGGATAGCATTGTCATCTCCAATTAATTTTTATGTAATGACTATAATCACATAATCTTTTGCATAATATCATCTCTATCTTAATTTTTTTTTGTAAAAAATTTTTATTAAATAAATTTAGAAAGATATCAGAATAAATTCAATAATTATATATACAATTTTATTGAAATTTTTTTTTTTAAATATAGATTACCATCATTTAAAAATTTACCAAATACTAATCTTCTATGAAATTTATTTTACCTTCTCTCTTTGGAGATTAAATATAGTACCAGATAATTTTTTTATTATCTTTCCTTTTTTTTTTCATATCAAATATGGTAATCTAATATGTGATTCATTTTTTTATGTCAAATTATCTCCAGCCAAATAGATCTTCAGAGGAGGCAGATGGAGAAAAATCTTCCCCGGACTATGTTTGCTTTACTAATGGCGTTGAGATTTAGGAAACATATTAATTTGTGAGTTAATTATATCCAGGAAAGATAGAATAAGCCAACACTCGATGAACTGGCAAGGTCAAAAAAGATAGGATAAGCATATTAATGCCACTACTAGATCGGTACTATGCTTGACTTGGGGCTTGATCAAGTCTTTGTTTGGGCCCAGGCATGGGCCAAGGCCCTTGAGATGCCAAATTTATATCTAAGCCTAGACCCAGACATCTATGAGCCCCAAAATTAAACCCAGACCCGACTAAATAAACTCAAGCTTGACCCATAGCCCAACATGAGTATGCTAGGCCCGAACGGGCCTTAGGCCTCTCTAAGCTTACTTCGAGCCCTAATTGTAGGTTCCATTTTCATTCCAATTCCTATTTTCTTATGAAAAAAAAGGATAACCCACAAATCCCTGGAGGCGATGCTATAGTTTAGCTAAGAACTAACACAACGTCACGCAATAAGAATTTAATGCCCCACATGCCTTACTTGAATTGCACTTATCACAACCATAATTTTAAATAACAAAATTATGATCATTATTATAGCCGTTATAATAGTCTTGGGCCTCTTGGCTATCTTTTGCTATATTCTTCAGATAAAATAACATTTAAAGATATAATTGAATAAGTTTTGTGGGGAAAGATTAGATACAAATATACCATCGAATATCTCAAAACTCTTTAATTTACAATAAAAAAAAATATTACAAGAAAAGTTTGGATGACATCCAAGAGTTACATATGCTATTAACATGAGTGTACCTCCTCATAACCGTATGGGCACTACGTCCATTAGGTTACATAAACAATGTAATATTTGTAAAATTACATTCATCCATAGTTCTTTTACATGCAACCATACATTCAAAAATAGCGTCCAACTAATCATGAGTCAATATATCCTCATCCTGAAACATGCAAAAGTGGACCGTGCATCCAATTTACTATGTATAAAAATGGAAATCTCTCTCTACCGTAGAAACATATAGTCATGAACTGGATCTTATCACGATGTTGATCACTCTTTCTTCCTTCAAGAACTGAAGCTTTTTTAATGCTCAATCCTAGCTGCGTGGTACTCTACATGTATTCTATACTATAAAACATATTATTAAATCATTTTTGTTTCAGGAAAAGAAATAAGAGAAATATATTCATATTTTCCAAGTGAGATGAGATTTCATCCATCGATAATTCATTTCGTTCAATCTTCGCCGTCACTATTTTTTTTGCATGTATCACACGTGTCAGCTATCGGTACATCCAGCTCACCTGAGATCAGGGACCACACAACCACCGCGGCAGCTGCCCATAATATACACGTACACCAGGCCCAGTCGTGCTGCTTTAACGAAAGCCAACACGGTCGAGAGAGAGCCCAGCTTCTCCACCAGGCAGCGCTTCGCTCTGCAAGTAATCGACTTTTTTGGCTCATCTAATTTATTTCTGTATTCCATGCTATTGTTGAGCTCCATTCGAAATCCATCGTTCTTTTAATCCCGATTTGAATTCGAAACTCCCAAGTCTCCTCCATTTGTAATTAGAACTAAGAAAGTTGGTTCTTATCATAGCCCTATAAATAAAATAATTTACAAAGATCCCATTACTTAGTAAACTGATGTCTACTTTATGATATTTTGTTGCATCTATATATGGGAGGTTTTATTTGAGAGTGCTATGTACGAAGCTTTGTTTTATTTGCCATGCTTGAATTATGTTTGGATTGCCCTACCCTAAAAGGTTCTGAATCTCCTTTCATCACTCTTTTAGTTGAATTTACTGTTTTTTGTTCTTTGAGAGAGAGATATGGAATCAAATGCAGAGCTCTTACTATGAAGCGACCTTTGATTTTGGTTCACTTCACAATTTCTTTCAGCAATGTGGAGGCGCAGTCATAAACCAACCAAACCATTCCAAAGATGTCCGGGAAGTGCTCTTGCATTACTAGCTTTGTTCCTCGTTGCTTCTACGCTACTTCTTTATGGAATCAAAGGAAAACGCAGTTCCCAATTTGATCCTCCGAAGCTAAAACGGAACAAATTTCGAACCGTTGCCCAATTCCGGCCTGTTGTGGAGTTTCAAATGGGACTGACTTGATATGGCAAATACCGGAGTCCCCAAGGCAGTGTTGTTCATAGCTCATGGTTGCAATGGCAGGGCTGCCAACTTTTGGGATAGATCCCTGGCTGCCCATATTGTGTTGGTTTCCCAGAGGAGAGGCTGATAGTCCTTCATGCCCTGGATCGGAGATTCGCGGTTCTCACCGTTTCCAGTTCCGGGAAATGTTGGTCGTTTGGGAAGGAGAAACATGTCGTCCAATGGATATCCAAATGGTGGATTGAGAAAAATAAGCTGGATAAGCTACCGATCGTGGCACTAGGGGCTTCATCCGGTGGGTACTTTGTTTCTGCCCTTGCTGCTGAGATGAGGTATAGTAGCATCGTGCTTATGATTGCAGAAGGGGTGTTTGAAACTATGGGTGTACCGGAGGGTTATCCCCCCACACTCTTTGTGCACATGCCCAAAGACCAGCGCAGAATGAAATTGATAGAAAGGAACACGGAAGCACTCAGGCAGAAGGGTGTTCATGTCAAGGAAGTCAGGTGCTTGGAATTCCCATTGTCTCCAAATTTCTTGTCGGATAGGATACCAGGGCTGAACCAGACCATGGCTGTCAAGCTAATTCAGATGTTCTCGAAGAAGGGGTTCATTGATGAGAATGGGTATATGAGAAAAGATGGGCGAGCGACTCGTTGGAAGCAAGCTCTGAGAGAAAGGGGATTTCCATTGGAGAAGTATGAATTGCTTAATCATATCCAAGAGGAGTTAATCTTGCATATGGATACCATGAGATGACCAGTTTGCAGACAGATGATATTTTTGATTGGTTTGAATCTTATATGAATTAGTGGAAAGCTTGTATCTTAAGCTCCATCAATACTATTTACTGTTTCATTTCACCTTCACTTATATACTATAGTTATTCGTCCATATATTTCCTATAATCTCCAGCTTCCTGAAAGTTTCTAGAGTATCTGTGTGGTTATAGGAACTCACCAACATCTTGATTGATGGAGTGGAAAAGAAAATCTGGGGGTCTCTTTGATAAATGGTTATATCATTTGCTGAGAAATTTGCTTGTCATGTTAGAAGAGGGGACTTTGATTAGTGTGCTGCAGTGTGGATCTTCCTGACGTTTTAACTTTTGTAGGCTGGCATACTTCTTTTGTAGGTTGGCATGTCTGCACTTACATCAGTATCACCCTGTTTCGAGGATCATTCTGAGCAAACTTACTTTTGTTATCTAGGTTTGGGAAACTTCATCAAGGAACTTTCCTTCCTGGCCTTCTGTTCCTTCCTAATTGACCCTAATATCTACCAAGAAAAAAACGTGATTTGCACTTCCTAAGGAATGAGGATCTTCTGCTCGTTATATAAATGTGCCAGGAAGACCAGATGGACATTTCTGTACGGTGTATAAAGAACATCAACACGAAGTTTTCGTGCTTGCATTGGCTACTCTTTGATAGACTACTGGCTGGCTTCAGGACCATGCAAATTTGGACCCTATTGATTGTTTCTGTACTGACTTTGAGCAGGCCAAGGCCGTTTGGACAATCATATTGGATTCTCGGAGCCTGGTTGGCTTTTTTTTTTTTTTTTTTCAGGCCATCCCGTTTCAAAGTTATTTCTGGATATTTATGAATATAAACCTAGCTATCTTGTAATCTGTGATTCTAGTGGCTATATGGCTCAATCTATGAATCTTATAGGATTTTCGGTCCAACCCTCTAGGAAAACAAATGGTCTGTCCTTTTCTGTCCTCTGGAGTGGCATCATAGTGTAATGTGGCTACGTGAGTTGAATTTGAGCAGTATGATTGATGCTGTTATTGGATGTTCTGCCTTGAGTACGTTAACGGTTTCCTACCAACTTGGGCTAGAAATGAACTGCAATGGACTTGAATCCGTCTCTGTTGGGTTTGAATGAATGACATATATCTAGATACAGATAAAAATCACGCCAATTGAAAGCAATCAGGTCTGGTCTAGGAGACATAAAATTGGATTCTGGACCAACAGTGGGTTATTTGACCTGCTTAATTTTATGAAGACTTGATCTTTGCCTGATATCTGAACATTAACTGAGTCTTTTGCACTCCTATATAAGCTAATGCTGTATCTTTAGTGCCATTTCCACTCTCCACCACATTACACTATTTGATTTCCTCTGTTATGAGTCGTGATTGAAATTACAAAGCTTGAATACAAGACAACAGACTAAGAACATCATCAGTCATACACCAATGAAGCCTCATCACAAGCACGGCCGGCCCTGGGGCGGGTCAAAGCGGGCGACCGCCCCAGGCCCCTTTTTTTTTTTTTTTTCTTCCGTCTGCGTCTGCCTGGGAGTGAGAGGGTAAGAGAATGTGATAAGTATTTCATGGAGATGTTGTGCCATGCACAAAAAATGTGAATCAGTAGATTAGATTCGATGATCCTTGCGAATCATATTTGTGACCCCTTGTGGCAAGCATCATAGGGTATCGAGGAATGTGAGTAAACCAATTTCAAGAGATTGACAGAGAGGAGGGAAGCAGGGCCAGCACAGAGGCAGGTCGAATTGGACGACTGCTCTAGGCCTTAGGCCCTGCATTAATATTCTAATGGGATGCAAAGTTGGTTTTCTACAATATTATAATAAAAAAATAATTAAATAGGTTAATAATAAGTTTTACACGTTGCTTAACGAATATATCTATATAAAATTATTGTATGTGGATTAATTTTTTTAATAATAATATTTAAAATATGTTAATTTTTATTAGAGAAGGCCCTTTTTTCATTTAGCCCTAGGTCTAAAAATATCAGGACCGGCCCTGATCACAAGAACGACCACCAAAAGGTAGGCACCATTAAAGAAAAGATATTAGGAGGCGACACTAATTGTGCTTGAGGTGTCCCCCGTGGGCTTGGGCCGCGTTAGCCTTGTTGGACACTACAGCAGCAGCACCACCATGCTTCACTTGCTGCGTTGTGAAGGACTGTTAGCTTAAGCTATAGAGAGTAGGAGGTAAGAAAGTGGACCTACGTCTGGGAAGGCTCGATGCATGTGGATGATCAGGAGAGTAGTATCTTCCGGCCAGCAAACTTCTCAAGGCTCCAGCACTTAGAGGGGGAGACCACTTCATGAGACGCGAGTCTTGTTAGCGGGAAAAATATGAGAAGAGCCTTCCCTTTCTCTCTCCATCACTACCTCGTGGAGAAGAGCAAGAAAGATATAGGAATTCAGGGAGTCAGGTTTCCTTTGAAGACTGGCAGGGGAAGTTAGTGTTCTATACATACACGGGAAAGGAACCGGGGTCTATAGACATGGATCGGTGTAGTAGGTGTACCCTTGAAGACTGTCATCCGAGTTCATACAGTCGATTTAATGGGACAGCTCCTCCGGCCTCATCAGCATTTGGAACATCAGTCATTCAGTCCACCTACCAATGTCATCTCTTTAGGAGGTACATTGAACTGTAGGTATGTTGAGGGAACTCTGGAATGGAAATGATCACGAATAACTTTCAAGATTAGGAGAATCTCATTTTTATTCGGATTCCAATAGGAAATGAAAATGTCAGAATCGCTGAAATCGAATTCAGATTCTTATCAGATAATATACTGATTCCGATTCTGATTTCAGTCACAAATCGAATTGATTGAAAATTGAACTGTAAGCATGTTGAGTTGGACTGTGGACTGAAAATCAAAATGGATAACTCCAATTCTAGCCATCTGCTTTGGGGATATTTCATTTTTATTCTTATTCCACCGGAGGATGAAAATTTTGGAATGTTTCAAATCCAATCCAGATTCTTATCCAGTATTCAAATTATATTCGGATCTCGATTCCAATCACAAATCAAACCGGTTGAAAAATAAGATCACTCTGATTCCGATCTCGATTGCGAACCAAACGTAGCCCATATTTTATATCTAGGCCCATCTATCTTCTACAACCATGGACCAAATTGATTTCATTACTGTTGCTGCATGTGCGCTGTAATTGTTCTTTTTAGGTTAGATGGTGGACTTGAAAGATCCAAAGAAGTTTATCTGGCTGTTGTACGATTCCTCTCGAGTGATCTCCATTATTCCAGATTTTATTGGATGCTTCACTTGCAACATATGCTTCTCAATCCGACAAATGCCTGTTGCCATGTCCAAGAAAAAGCAGCCTGCGGAGAATGATTGTAATCCCATCAACGAGGATTACATGTGGAAATTTGATAAATACATATTATTTTAGTTTATATATACTTTATAGTAATTAATTGAAGAGTGTTTTTATTTGGACCAATTATCTACTAAAAAGGAAGTGTACTTACAATAATGGCATATGCAGGGAGGCTTCAAGAGACATACACGATGCCATTGGGATGGAGGGTTAAAGGACTCTCCATGATCTTTGGCCAAATCCGTCTCTCAAAAGAGTTCACAAATTATAATGGATATTTTCTTAAAGGCTCCTTTGAGTTTCTTTAAATTATTATGGAAATCCAATTATCCTCGCTTGTAAATGCTGGAAAGGCACGCAGAAATGCCTCCAACTGATGGATCCTCTTGTGGGATGAATTTTGGCTGGTAAAATGAGGATTAACAACTCTTGTTGCATAGATGCAATGCTAGCATTGAGCATAAAATAGCAGGAATAGTATCATGTTATATGTATCTTTTAAATCCAATGATATTGATAAATACACCCATATGTTCTTTTGATAAATTATTTCTCTTCAAAGAGTGCACATGGCTAGGTTTTAATAGAATAAATGGTTTGGAAATGAAATATATGATACGGATGGTCAGGCCAGGAACTAGCTCGAACTGAGGTTATCTGGACTGTCCGTGAAGACTTCTAAAACCATGGGTTTGAATTGTATACTTCGTGCAAAAAAATAAATGATCCTCTTTTGCGAATTCAACCATTAGACCATATATTACACAGCTTTCAAAATATTTTGATTTTTTTTTCTTATCTATACAAATCTCAAAATGACTATTGCTCGATAAACCATTCTTTCATGCAAAAGACACAGCTCCAATCCAAAAATCATTTAAATTATAATACTAGAGATTTGGAATTAAATACTGATGATGGAAAAGAAATGATCAAGATTTACAAAATTGCAAATGTTCTTTTTTTCATGAAGCCATATTTATGGACCTGGAGCGAAAAGATGCCTTATAACTAGATGATCTGTCTCTAGCCCAATACTAATGACTACTTTTTTGGTAAATATATGTGATTACCTTTTTTTAACTAAATACGTATGGTCATTGAGGAGCACAGGGTACCCAGTATATTTTGCAGGCACCTATAATAGCGGCTACCGTACAATACATGCCACTTAGGTCATGAAGCAGCAGATCTAGTAGTCCATATGAAACATGCTCATTGCTCAATTCACTAGCAATAATGGATAAGCTTTATGGTTGATTTTGGTGTGCATTGGCAAGTACTTGCAAGAATGGATACCTTAAGTTTGAAATGGAATCTAAATCAATCCATGTCCAACTACTTATTGGCAATTTGGCATGCTTAAAATTGTCACATCAGGATGTTCCACCATATAATATAAGCCACATGCTTGTTAAGTATGGGCTCTACAGTCAGAAAATGATGGCGTTGGCACATAGCTAGGATTCACATTCGG
The DNA here is from genome assembly GCF_000442705.2 of Elaeis guineensis. Taxonomy (NCBI): domain Eukaryota; kingdom Viridiplantae; phylum Streptophyta; class Magnoliopsida; order Arecales; family Arecaceae; genus Elaeis; species Elaeis guineensis. Next base: position 116,787,974 of record NC_025994.2, on the reverse strand, counting down.
GCTCGTTGATATCTAAATTTTTGAAATTGCGTAAAACGCAAAAGAAATCACATCGCAATGTTTGTCACGTGTGAAAAATGGAGAAGTAACGGGCCAAATAATGGCGTCGTGACTCCTGAGGTCCGTTGTAGGTTTTTTAGCTGGCAATTTAATCATCATAAATGTTAGCCTGGACCGTCGAGCTGCCTTGAAAGCCATGTGGCTCACTGGGGTACCAGACAAAGAGCACCGACTCCGGTGCCAGGAAAGCGGAGCAACCATTTTGAGCTCATGTCAGTCGTCTCGGAGTCTACAGCACAGACAAAGGGTCCAAAGAGCAATGAGCTGGGGTTGGTTATTATCTGAATCCGTATCTGATTTATCAAAAAATTATAGTCTACATGGTATGCACCATATAACCATACATACCAATAATTACAATCATATATTTCTATGCTGGTGTATCAAAAACAATACTTGATGATTAGGACTCATAAAAATAACTAATTATGATTAGCGGCATACACGGCCACATGATATGTATGATATAATTTCTCCTGGTTGATCGGACTGTTGGCTGGTTTCAATCAGACTTTTCTACTTCATCGTCTAATCCAATTGTTTTCTATGCTGATCTAGATTCAGAAATAGAAGGTGCAATATTGAAATGAAACATTTGATGGCAGCATTTTTATTAATCTAACCCAAATTTTGGGCTCAGCATTAGATATTTTTTTTTTTTTGGTAGAAACAGCATTAGGTTCTTTGAATGCTTGTTTAATTTCTTTCGGGTTAACTAGCAATGCTCGAATTGTTGGAATCAACTTTTCTGGATCTTCTCAAGATCTTCTCGTAGCCTAGATTTGGTTTCTCATTTTCTTTCTCTTTTATTTTTCTCTTTGTGTCATTGTGCAGTTAGAATCCAAGCTCATGTGATGTGTTTTCTTATAAAACAAAAAAAAATCAAATTCCAATTTTAATACAACATGTTGATTTATGTATTGCATATCAAAGGATGTGATTTAAGATTTATTAAATTATTAGAAGAAATAAAAATTTTTTAGAAAAGAGGCAGAGGCTTCTCATTATTTTTATCACAGATTGGTGGATAGATGGGAGGAGCCCTATAATTATAGGGATGGGGTTAAGAGCTCATAGTTCGGCATATAAAGTATCATCTATTCTAGTTCATGGGTCTTACGATTTTATCCTTCAAAAGATGTCTTACGAAAAAAAATGATCTTTTTTTATATAAGTCAAAGTCTCCTCGACTCACAATAAATATGAGACTAATGATGTCCTAATGTATTGAGCAATTATTTGATATATGACATGAAACCTCTGGAGAAAAAGAATCATCCATTTTGCATGAAACAAACATCACATCATGTTGTATGATTTTATAACTTCAAAATATTTTATATATCACAGTGAACAACAAAATTCTCTTCTCAATGATTTATAATATATTTTCCAAGCATCTAAAATTTAGATTATTATCAAATTATGCTAAACAAAAATATTAAATGAAGATATTACTGTTAACACTAAAATTCTCTTAATATTCTGGACAACTAAAATTTAAATTATTATCAAATTATGCTAAAAGCTTAAAAGTTAAGATATTGGTGGAAATTGAGAAAGAATTTATAAATGATATAATGGTGTTGTAAATCCTATAGGGTTAATTTCGTTAAGACAATATATAATGAAATATTTTTTCTAGACAATGTCATTCCAGCACCATAAATTTAAATTCATATGGGCCCTTTGCACACAGCTGTTGAAATGTAGATATTCTGGTTACAGTTTCCAATATTCCAATCATTTAACAGAAGATATCCTATTTCAAGATTACTGTGGGATATATATATATTTTTTCTCTGTATGGTGTAATGGCATAATATAGCTATGCGTGAGTTTATTTTTTAAATAGCCATGGTGTAGATAAAAGGAAAGATAAAATGATATAACGTGGCTATATTTTTTACATGATTTTAGAAAATATTTTATATGTTTTAATCTATACAAATTTATAATGAAATGGTGTAATTTGGCTATATGTTTATTTTTCAAAATATATATCTTTTATTTCTCTTTGTATAGATTTCTTATATCAACTTAGGATTCTATTCATTCAAAGTGATGAGAGTGATCAACTTGATAAAATAATATGGTACATTTGGAACAATTAAATAAAATGAGATAAAAACATAAAAACAACATAAAGTTTTAAGTTTGGCACTTAGTCAATTATGCTCAGAGCAAACTTCTAGCATAAGACCTAGCACAAAACTAGATCACGTATAGGGAAATGTTCTAAATCCACCATATAATGGGTCAACATGTAGATCCAAATCTTAAACAATCTATAAAATATTTTTTTTTTTATCATTACAATTTACGCCTCAGGCGGGCTAATATAACTCAATGAACTTGCTGATATGATCAAATTTGTTCCTAGACTTAAAAATTTTATCAGTACTGGGTTTTAATCTGATTTATTAAATCAGTTGCTCAAGTCAGCGTAACTCTATCAGTCCAATTTGCCCCAATCAAATTTATATTCAAACCTAAAATTTATGGACTTGGGACTGATTCTAGTTAGCTCAATTTGTGGGCCAGTGTCGGTTGATCTTGATTTTGGTGGGGCCCTACCTTTAATGAACTCCAAAGTGTGTCTTGGCATCGAGTGGTGCAAGTTAGAGTCAGAAAAACAAGGTCCTTTTTTTTTTCCTTTAAATTTTGAAGGGAGGTGGATGGTTTTCTATGGACGATTGTAACGTGCGAAATTATATTTTGGGGGTCTTCTTCGCAGCATCCTGTTTCCACTGGAGTTTTGTTTGGCAATAGTTGGGGCTCCGCAAGGGTGGCTTATAGCAAGTTCTTATCGACACGTGAGAATGTAATCAACCTCCATTTGGCCGCATGTAGTTTTCTAACAAAAAAAAAAAAAGGCGAGAGATACGCTTGAAAATATTTATGTAGAGCACAACGAAATACTATTTGAAGATATTTGATTGGATGAACGAGAATCTGAAATCGGAATCGAAATGGATGACTTTCATTCCAACCGTTTGATTGAGAAGAGCCATTTCGATTTCGATTTCGGGATGGAATGGAAATGGCTCAATTTATATAGAACTCAATCCCTACTTTCTTCTATAAATTCAATTTTTCATTCCAATTCTGATTTCGATTCCGATTTCGATCACGAATCAAATGCTTCGGGAGATTTGGCCATTCTGATTCCCATTCGAAGCTATTCCGATTCTCATTTTCATTCTGATTCCAGTTGTAAATCAAACACCCCTCAAAATATTTGGTTCATGACCGAAATTGAAATCGAAATTGGAATGAAAAATTGAATCCATAGAGAAAAGTAAAGGCTGAGTTCTATATAGATTGAGCCATTCTATTTCACTCTAAAATTAAAATCAGAATGCGATTTCTCACAACCAAATAATTAGAATGGAAGTTGTTGGGGAATACCCACCGACCGACTTACGGTCGAAGGGGCTGACAGGCCGACCGACCGACTGGCCGACCCCGACGGCCGACCCTGACTGGCCGACCGACCGACTGGCCGACCCCGACGGACGACCCCGACGGACGACTGGCCGACCCCGACGGCCGACCCTGACTGGCCGACCGACCGACTGGCCGACCCCGACGGACGACTCCGACCGACCGACTGGCCGACTCCGGCCAGGAAGTCTGATGGCCGACCCCGACGGCCGACCCCGACTGGCCGACCCCGACGGCCGACCCTGATTGGTCGACCGACCGACTGGCCGACCCCGACGGACGACTGGCCGACTCCGACTGGCCGACCGACCGACTGGCCGACTCCGACCGACCGACTGGCCGACTCCGGCCAGGAAGTCTGATGGCCGACCCCGACGGCCGACCCCAACTGGCCGACCCCGACGGCCGACCCTGACTGGCCGACCGACCGACTGGCCGACCCCAACGGACGACTGGCCGACTCCGACTGGCCGACCGACCGACTGGCCGACTCCGACCGACCGACTGGCCGACTCCGGCCAGGAAGTCTGATGGCCGACTCTCGCAACATGATGCTCGCCGACCAATGGAGGGGCCCGACACCACTCAGCTGGCTACCGACTTTGGGTCGGTCGGCTCCTCCAACCACCGTACAGCCGCCAGACGTTGTCAGCTCTGACACGGACATGCGGCGCAGTTATCTAGGGACATGGTCCCGCCGAGAGCCGGGTCAACCCTGGTGATTGGACGGCCACACGGCGACATGACGTTTTTACGGCGGCTCTGACAGTCCACAGTGAGTTGACAGTTCCTCACTTGTCCGCGCCATTAATGACGGTGCCATACCTAGCTCCACTATATATACCGGGGAAGGCAACAGTGCAAAGGATCGATCCGCTCCGTCTCTCCCAAAAATGCAGGCTCGCTCCTCTCTCCCTCTCTCTTTCTCAGAGCTCTCTGTCTGCATTTCACTGTTGCCCAGTCACCTCTCTGACTTGACCGTCGGAGGGTCCCCGCCGGAGCCGCCTCCGGTCAGTGCGGACTTCCTTTTGCAGGTGCACGCTTCCCGGCGATCGGACGACGAGGCGATTGGCCGCAACAGATTGGCGCGCCAGGTAGGGGGAGTCAGCATGACAAAGACAAGAGCTCAACGATCGAGAGTCACTGGGTCGGCGAGGCGCTCTTCCCGTCGGGAAGAGGCCTCCCCGCCCCCACCGACGGCGGAGCCTAGCTCTCCGCGCCCTGCAGTGACCACGGAGGCGCAGATTGCGGCCATCGTACGGCAGATGACCGTACTGACCGACGCAGTCAAAAGCCTCCAGCAGCAACCGACGGCCCGACCTATGCCTTCCAGGAGCAGCCGCCGACGACCGCGCCGATCCCTGTCGCCTCCATGCGAGCGCCCCCAAAAGCGCTCCCACGGAGAAGAGGAGGGACGACCATGGCGCGACGACCGACGGTCCCAGCGGCCCTCCCCTTCCCCGTTGAAACGGGCAAGGAAGGAGAAACGGCCGCGCACGCCGTCGGCCTCTCTCTCAGAATCTTCCGGAGGCTCCACCCCTGGGGTCTCCCAGCATCGACGAGCGGACGACTACGAGCGCCGGTTCGAGGAAATCGACCGCCGACTCGCTCAGTTGCAGATGGACGGCCAGAAGTCTTCAAACGACGTCGACTTCCAAACCGCCCAACCTCTCTCCCGACTCATCCTCGACGAACCGATCCCCAGTCGGTTCAAGATGACCGCACGTGGAACCCTACGACGGCTCCACTGACCCAGTCGACCACCTCGAGAGCTATAAAGCTCTCATGACGATTCAAGGGGCAACCGACGCTCTTTTCTGCATCGGCTTCCCCGCCACGCTCCGCAAGGCTGCCAGGGCTTGGTACTCCGATCTTCGATCGGGCAGTATCCATTCCTTCGGGTAGCTCGAGCACTCGTTCGTGGCCCACTTCAGCACTAGCCGAAAGCCGCCGCGAACGTCGGACAGTCTTTTCTCCCTCAAGCAGGGGGAAAACGAGATGCTCCGACACTTCGTGGCGCGATTCAACGCGGCCACGCTCGAGGTTCGGGACCTCAACGAAGACGTGGCTGTCTCAGCCATGAAGCGGGGCTTGAGGGCGTCCCGATTCACTTACTCCCTGGACAAAACCCTCCCCCGAACATACGCCGAGCTACTGGAGCGCGCATATAAGTATATGCGCGCGGATGAAGGGGCATCCGACCGACGTTTGGCCGAACCCAGAGGCCCGAAGGAGAAGCGGAGGAAAGGTCGGGAACCCGCCGAACCAAGCAGGCTCCCGACCGATAGTCGAGTCTCGCCACCCTGACGAATCCAAAAGTCACCCTGACGATGGAGTCCGAGACCGACGCATCGCAGGTATGACTCCTACGCCCCTCTCCCCGCTCCTCGTGCGCAGATCCTGATAGAGATCGAAGGAGCGGAGAATCTACGACGGCCTCGGCCTTTGAAGGCAAAAGGCTTCGACCAACATGGCCGATCGTCGATCGCCGAATCAACGGCTCGATCATCGATCGCCGAAACCGACGGCCTCGGCTTTTGAAGGCAAAAGGCTCCGACCAACATGGCCGATCGTCGATCGCCGAATCAACGGCTCGATCATCGATCACCGAAACCGACGGCCTCAGCCTTTGAAGGCAAAAGGCTCCGACCAACATGACCGATCGTCGATCGCCGAATCAACGGCTCGATCATCGATCACCGAAACCGACGGCCTCGGCCTTTGAAGGCAAAAGGCTTCGACCAACATGGCCGATCGTCGACCGCCGAATCAACGGCTCGATCATCGATCGCCGAAACCGACGGCCTCGGCCTTTGAAGGCAAAAGGCTCCGACCAACATGGCCGATCGTCGATCGTCGAATCAACGGCTCGATCATCGATCGCCGAAACCGACGGCCTCGGCCTTTGAAGGCAAAAGGCTTCGACCAACATGGCCGATCGTCGATCGCCGAATCAACGGCTCGATCATCGATCGTCGAAACTGACGGCCTCGGCCTTTGAAGGCAAAAGGCTCCGACCAACATGGCAAATCGTCGATCGCCGAATCAACGGCTCGATCATCGATCGCCGAAATGACGGCCTCGGCCTTTGAAGGCAAAAGGCTCCGACCAACATGGCCGATCGTCGATCGCCGAATCAACGGCTCGATCATCGATCGCCGAAACCGACGGCCTCGGCCTTTGAAGGCAAAAGGCTTCGACCAACATGGCCGATCGTCGACCGCCGAATCAACGGCTCGATCATCGATCGCCGAAATCGACGGCCTCGGCCTTTGAAGGCAAAAGGCTCCGACCAATATGGCCGATCGTCGATCGCCGAATCAACGGCTCGATCATCGATCGCCGAAACCGACGGCCTCGGCCTTTGAAGGCAAAAGGCTTCGACCAACATGGCCGATCGTCGATCGCCGAATCAACGGCTCGATCATCGATCGCCGAAACTGACGGCCTCGGCCTTTGAAGGCAAAAGGCTCCGACCAACATGGCCGATCGTCGATCGCCGAATCAACGGCTCGATCATCGATCGCCGAAATCGACGGCCTCGACCTCTGAAGGCAAAAGGCTCCGACCAACATGGCCGATCGTCGATCGCCGAATCAACGGCTCGATCACCGATCACCGAAATCGACGGCCTCGACCTCTGAAGGCAAAAGGCTTCGACCAACATGGCCGATCGTCAGTCGCCGAATCAACGGCTCGATCATCGATCGTCGAAACCGACGGCCTCGGCCTTTGAAGGCAAAAGGCTCCGACCAACATGGCCGATCGTCGATCGCCGAATCAACGGCTCGATCACCGATCGCCGAAATCGACGGCCTCGGCCTCTGAAGGCAAAGGGCTTCGACTAATGCGGCTGGCTAACTTGCAGACTTAGCTTCGACTAAGAAGGGCAAAACGCCAAGACGACCGCAGTCGCATTCGCGACATACCGATCTGGTCACGACCGATCGAAGGATATTCGGCTTGCCACCGTTTATCATACATCCCGACGCATACGTCCGACCAAGGGCTGGACAATGGATATTCGACTTGCCATCGTTATCCTATCCGAATACGTCGGATGCTACTCGACAACAGATTCTGCGGAATGATCGTGTCGACGAGCAACGTTCGAGGTTGGCCGACCTCCGACCCGACGTGCATGCTCGACCTACAGTCGGGACGACCGATATTGGATCGTTCGTTGATGTGATCGCCAGAGTCGGGGCAAGAAAAGACGGAAAACCACTCCTTTCGTCCGAAGCCGTCGCCCACGTGTTCACGCGAGCCAACACGACATCGGGCTCAGGAGTGGAGGGGGGCAACTGTTGGGGAATACCCACCGACCGACTTACGGTCGAAGGGGCTGACTGGCCGACCGACCGACTGGCCGACCCCGACGGCCGACCCTGACTGGCCGACCGACCGACTGGCCGACCCCGACGGACGACCCCGACGGACGACTGGCCGACCCCGACGGCCGACCCTGACTGGCCGACCGACCGACTGGCCGACCCCGACGAACGACTCCGACCGACCGACTGGCCGACTCCGGCCAGGAAGTCTGATGGCCGACCCCGACGGCCGACCCCGACTGGCCGACCCCGACGGCCGACCCTGACTGGCCGACCGACCGACTGGCCGACCCCGACGGACGACTGGCCGACTCCGACTGGCCGACCGACCGACTGGCCGACTCTGACCGACCGACTGGCCGACTCCGGCCAGGAAGTCTGATGGCCGACCCCGACGGCCGACCCCAACTGGCCGACCCCGACGGCCAACCCTGACTGGCCGACCGACCGACTGGCCGACCCCGACGGACGACTGGCCGACTCCGACTGGCCGACCGACCGACTGGCCGACTCCGACCGACCGACTGGCCGACTCCGGCCAGGAAGTCTGATGGCCGACTCTCGCAACATGATGCTCGCCGACCAATGGAGGGGCCCGACACCACTCAGCTGGCTACCGACTTTGGGTCGGTCGGCTCCTCCAACCACCGTACAGCCGCCAGACGTTGTCAGCTCTGACACGGACATGCGGCGCAGTTATCTAGGGACATGGTCCCGCCGAGAGCCGGGTCAACCCTGGTGATTGGACGGCCACACGGCGACATGACGTTTTTACGGTGGCTTTGACAGTCCACAGTGAGTTGACAGTTCCTCACTTGTCCGCGCCATTAATGACGGCGCCATACCTAGCTCCACTATATATACCGGGGAAGGCAACAGTGCAAAGGATCGATCCGCTCCGTCTCTCCCAAAAACGCAGGCTCGCTCCTCCCTCTCTCTCTCTCTCTCGAGCTCTCCGTCTGTATTTCACTGTTGCCCAGTCACCTCTCTGACTTGACCGTCGGAGGGTCCCCGCCGGAGCCGCCTCCGGTCAGTGCGGATTTCCTTTTGCAGGTGCACGCTTCCCGACGATCGGATGACGAAGCGATTGGCCGCAACAGAAGTTATGCATTTTGATTCTGATTTTAGATCCTCATTTTTCTAACTAAACATCCCTTTAGAACTTGAAAGCTTGAATCACCCATGAAAGAGCCCTTAAAATTCTCTCCCTTTGCGAGAGGTCAAAGATGATGAAACCATTGGGTTAGGAAACGTAACTGATGCATAGAGTTCGACATCCCAGTCCCTAACATGATGTGGTGAAACGGGTGTGAGGAGAGTCTACGAAACAACTGGAGAATATATAGCACTACATAAATAAAGGAAACCAAATGAAAACTTTTTTTTTTTTTTTTTTATAGAAATAATACAGGAAGGGAGACACTACCCTGCTTTGTTCAATTAAATATAAGGATACTTACGTAGCTGAAAATATGATAAAGGTAAAGCTGGCAAAATATCGTATAATTTCTCAATTTAATCCATATTTGATCTGTCATAAATAGATTTGGATTTAGGATAAATAGATTCAGCCATAATTATTAAAAATATGATAAAGATAAAGCTGACAAAATATAATATAGTTTTTCAATCCAATCCATATTTAATCTGTTATAAATAGATTTGGATTTAGGATAAATAGGTTCAGTCATAAATAGATTGATCTGTTTAACGAATTTAATATTCGGATCAGATTTGAATTTTAAACACTTAACAATTTTATTCATTTAATATTCAAAGTGAATTGAGTCAGATAATCTATTTAATCAATTTGACCTATTTAAGATTTATTTAATCTATTTAAAACTTGGTTAATCTATTATTATTCCATTTCACTTGACCTATTTAATCCATTAAAAATATACTTAACATATTTAATTTGTTTAACTTGATTTGATCCATTTAATAAATAAATTTTACGTATTTATTTATTTAATAAATAGATCATATTAAAATCTAAATTTTTGATTTATTTAATAAATAAATTTTATTTAAACTAATAAATTTTTAATCTAACTTGATTTTGATCAATCCAATTGCCGTCCCTAGTTGGTGGGATTAAAGAATGGAATCACCTTGAAGGATGTTGCAGTAGTTACGAGGAGTCTATTGCAATAACGGATAGAGAGCTCAGCCTCATCATGGTATCTCGGCGGTCCAATGCTTTGTGATTCTCGACAGCTGAACGGTTTGAAGTTTATGTGGAGAATAATATTAGCTGAATATTTCTTCCTCATAAAAATTTGGGAGATCTTGTAGATTCGCAGGCCATCTTCTAACGTATGCACGGGGAATGAGAAAACCATATTCTTGAAGCAAACAAAGTTGATAAAATCCTAATCACAATTATATGGTATAGGACTACTAGACCTGCGCGTAAGTGTACGAGTATTAATATTATTTCATATTTTGATGAACCAGGCCTTGATTTTGACGCTAGAGTTATTGACCTGAATTTATAAACCAATGTATAATATTATTTTTGTTTTTGAAAAATAAGTGCCAAATCAGCATGATGCAATACATATGAAATACTTTAGAGCGGTGCATAACTAACCTTAGAATATATGAATCCATAATCGCCCTGTAATCAGCTTTGATCAACACGCTCCAATTCACATTGACTTGAATGATGACTCAGATCAGTCATTTTGGACCCAAAAATTCTGAAGGCATAGATCATGTGAACCCAATCTAAACCTGTACAAAATCCAGAATCATAGTTCTCCACTTGCTAAAGTCCCTGTTCTCTCTCCTTCCTACTTCATGCAGCTCATTCACAAGCTCCTGTACTTGTTGATATTGGTCAGGCATTAACGGTCCAAAACACCTAATCTTCCAATCAGAACTATGGTTAGAAATCCTTGTATTGATATCACCCTAGCTTGCATCCTTCTTTACAGCAACCCGGTCCACTGAAATGAAGTCTGGACTCCTTAAATTTACTACTTGTAAATATAATATATAAATTATTTATTTTTATCTGTATATCTTTACAAATTTGCTATTTACATGCATAATTTTATAGATTATTTTATTTTACACATTTATTTATGTAAAAAAAGTTAATTTATAAATATATATTATAAGGTTATATGCATAATCTTAGATATTTATAGGAGTATATATCTAAAATAAATATAAAAAAAAAAATCATCAGGTATACCATGCTCTCCAACTCCATTTCAATTATCGTTGAGGCACTTTTCTCGAAAGGAAAAAAGAAATAAATATATAGTGCAAAAATTCAAATCCGACTCAACTGCTTGCTGACCGTTCTCCACGCATCATTATATGATGGGACCTGTCACTCATCTTAACCCTCTGATCTGACCCTCGATCAACCAGCTCCGCGGTACGTCTCGGTCACGGGTGTACCTGTCGTAGTAGTCCATGTAGCATCAGATCGGTGATGGCGTCCATCTGAGACGTCTGATTGTCATCATCCTCTGACACGTGTGGACACCAAACCACCAGAAAAGGACGTGCTTGGCTTTGCCGACACGTTCTCCACGACCCCCCCTCACGCATTTCCACGTACGGGTAGCGAACGACGAAACTCCAAGTGGGGAAGGAAAGAATTAAAACAATTTTTTTAAAGCAAATTAAAACTACTTTTTTTAAACAATGGACCAAAATAATGACGTTCGTCACGTTCCTATCAAATTAATTTTTTACATTTAACTCTATATTAAGTCATTCTTATTCTGCTTGATACTTTCCATATTTGTCTCAAAACCATAGCCGTTGGATCGGAACACCGCATCATATCAGAGAAGCATACGGTCTGATAGATCCATTGGATAAGAAAACGGCCCCGGCCAGAAGAATTAATTCAATACAAAGGAAATGAGGGATACGGTTACCGCTGGAGGTGGCCGAGTTTCCATGTAAGCGGCGCCATGACCCAGGGGAGGCGCACCAGGTTACCGTTGGGTGGCCTCGGGGTCGCCACGTGTCCTTTATCAGGACAACGCATGACCGGAAAAAGGAAAGCTTTTGTCTCCGCCTTCACTTCTCCAGCTCACCGAAACGCAACGGTAACCCTAAGCAGCCGCTCTATTTATACCGAGCCTCGGTCCTTGCCCTTTTTCAGTCCGCTGTCTTTGGATACTGGTAAATTTGCTCTTGTTTTCTCTTCTGTTTCTCTCCAGCTCTCAACCGCCCATCTCTGGTTCTGGTTTGGAGATAGGCATGGAGGCTTCGAAAAGCTCGGCTGGTTTTCTTCTTCTTCTCGGGGTGGTGATCGGTTTGGTGTCTTATTCCGAGGCTTATGTTTTCTATGTTGGTGGGAGAGATGGCTGGGGGATGAACCCTTCTGAGGATTATGGTCGTTGGGCTGGGAGGAATCGGTTTCAAGTTAATGACACCGTCGGTATGGATCTCTCCAGATCTTTCTCTTGCCATATTTCATTCTTATAACTGTTGATTTAGTACTGATAATCTTTGGATTGGTTGGTTAGTGTTTAAGTACAAGAAGGGAAACGACTCTGTTCTGGTGGTGAAGAAGGAGGACTATGATTCATGTAACTTTAGCAATCCAATACAGAGTTTTCACGACGGAAACACGGTGTTCAAGTTGGATCGATCGGGACCTTTCTACTTCATCAGCGGGACTGGTGACCGGTGCCAGAAAGGGGAGAAGCTAACCATAGTAGTGATGGCGCCCAGGAACAAGTCGCCAACCCAACCGCCGCCGTCTCTGCCTCCATCCCCCACTCCTTCGCCTAAACCCCCGACATCCTCCCCTGCTCCATCTCCATCAAGCCATGTTCCTTCCCTTTCTCCATCGCCTGGTTCTTCGCTTTCCCCTTCAGGAGCTCCATCTCCATCAAGCCATGTTCCTCCTTCTCCATCGCCTGGTTCTTCGCTTTCCCCTTCGGAAGCTCCTTCTCCGGGCTCCCCTGGCTCCAGACCAGGGGCAGTACCGGCACCTTCTCCCTCGGAAAATTCATCCACCAACTCTTCCTCCTCCTCTATTTTGAGTGGGGTTTCATTTGGACTAGTGGCGCTGCTCCTCGGTACTGCCTTGATCAATTGATTCCAAGTTCATGGTTTGTGTTGTTCTTCTTTGGTTGGATCTTGAGATTAGAATACACATCTGCGGATCATCTGTTTCTTAGTTTCTTTTTATTGTCGTTTGTTTGTGGATGTTTTATAATTGGTTGTTTCAAAATAAACGTATAGAAAGTAGTGGGATGCAGTGCAAATACGTTGCAAAATAAGAAGGTGCAGATGGTTATAATCGTTGTCTTTAACATTTTTTTTTTTTTGAGGTATTTCATCATTAATCATATGCATTTGTTCCTCTCCACCGCTTTTTATGTTTATCTTATTCCATATATGTATGAACCGTTGTGAACTGATAATTAATGGAAGAGGAAACGTGGCATTTGTCTTGTTTTGCGATGTTGATGCATTTGACACTGAAGGACAAATGTGTTGGGTTCTAATTGAATCGTCGGTTCCTATGATCTTAATAGCCATTGATTGCATTTGAATTTTTTTTTTAATGATTTTTAACGGATGAAACTAAAACAAGCTTTAATCTAATTAAATGACCGAGATATGTTGAACTATTGAGCTCCTACTTCTGAGTTCCTACATATGGAGTAAGCAGAAGAAGAAACCATATAATGTTTCTACCTAAAAAAAAAAAAAGAAAAAAGAAAAAAATGATGGCCAGTTATATTACTTAACTATAGGTATTAGGAATTTGAAGAAATTTAAACCCTTGTTGGCCATCTTCATCCGTGGAATAATGGAAGTCTTCGCTCCCACGGGCTACCGTTTGGACTGGGGAAAGGAGTATGGTTTGTCCCAGTCCAAGTAGCTGGGCCAACTGCCCATATGTTGAGTGGCTCAGTTTGTATGAGCCGTTGAAATCATGCTTTCCACGCCGGTGCGTGTCCGATACTCTGCTGCCTCCGTTACCAGACTCGAGGGAATAACCTGTACTGATTAAATTTTTTTTTTTATCACCACATCGAATCTGCGGAATTCGAGTGTTCAAACCTGGAGAATTCTTGCCATGGCTTTAATTTATCAGCAAACACAACGATTTTTCACTTGCGGCTTCATTAAAGCTTGTCTGAGTTTAGCTTCTTTTTTCTTTTTTTCTTTTTTTCTGAGACAAAAGTCATTAAATTTTTATATTCTCCGAGAGAGGAGGATGGGGCAACCGTTAGCTCAACAGGGAACTTTCTTTCAGCAGCAGCATGCTTCATAAGGTCAGCACGAATGCAAAATTGCATCAAGAAGTTTGAAATGATTTTGATGCACAAGGTAAGCACCCTATTCTGAAATCAAATTTTGGATGATATATTCTTGAATATTCGGGTTTGGATAATAATAGTACTGTTTTTCTTCTCTCTCTTGTTTTTTTTTTTTCTTTTTTTCTGAAATAGCTTTAATATGTCCCTTGACCTCTACTCCACATCGTTAGGTTGCTAGTATGCATACCGATATAGTTTGAGCAGCCCATAGAACTAAACAATTTTGTGGACAAGATAGGCTGGAACCTTCAAAACCAATTTTCCACTAATTTCAATATAAATATGGTTTTTTAATAACCATCTCTAGCACAAGCCCAATTATTGTTGGGGCTGGAAGTGGGCTCAAATTGGGCCATGGCCCATTGGGCTGGGCCAATTTTGAGTCAGGCTACAAGCTTAGCCTGACAAAATTAGAATTGGATTTGGGTTCAAAATTAGAGGCCGTATTAATTTGGGGCTGAGCCTGGGTACTTAGGTGGCCTAGCCCTAGCCCAAGCCCAACCCTAGTCGGTGCTCAAAGCCCACCTGGTATGTGGCTCAATCCCTTAAACATCTTCTTCAATAAGCTATGATTCTCTTCTAACATCTTTGAATGTCCGCCACTCCACCTTCACGACTCAATGTCTCCATCAGTCCACCATCTGTGTGGGTGGTTGTTGGCTCAAGCAAGCGAAGGCAAAATCCCATCTCCATTCACCATCTCCACCGTAATGGGAAACTCTTATCTTAGCCTTCGCCAATCTCATGGCCTCTGCCACCAGTTACCGATACCTACCCTACTCGCAACTCCTCCCCATGATCCCACATCCTCCATGTATGAACATAAGTCTGCTACCACTACATCTCCTCTTTGCCATAGATAGTCACCCCGACATCCTCAATGGAGTCTGGAGCCATCCAATTGCTTCCCTCCTGACTGGCCCAATAGGGTTTAGGTTGAGCCCAAGCTTGGGCTTCGGTAGAAGCATGACCTGATCTGCTTAGCCTATTTGTAGTCCTAATTATTGTTTTCAGTGAACCAATATAAGTACTTCCCAAAAAGAAAAAAAAAAAAAAACAAATATATTTTACAACACAATATATGATTATTAGATCCATTACGAATATACACTACAACCATCCATATATTTCTTCTTGAATGAATGATCACATACGTTGCACATATCAAGATTTTAACATTATGTTGTTGGAAATGATGCAAAGAAATCAACTTGTGATTTAGGTCAGATCAAATAGTTGCTAGCTTTAATTTCTGTCCGTGGTGCCCACCATCCATCAGCTTCTTTGCCAATATTCCTTGCTTTTTGGTCTAAACATAAAACTAATCATCATTGGGGAGTGACCCATATTTCATCTCGTTGGTATATTGATACAAGTAACATGACCAAAGTTGTACAAGGATCAGACCAAGTTGTGCAAGATCTGCAATTTTTAAATCATAGCTAGCCAACTCATATCTTTAGCATTTCACTCTCAGCCACCTCCAGACGGGCTCATAAACACATTAGGCATGACCTAATATGGTTCTATATGATGAAAAATCCGGACATCTAAGACATACTATAGCAGCCCCAGGGTATTCGAGATAGAAATATTCCGTCTGTGAATAGAGCTGAAAGCAATCACAAGCTCTATTTAGGAATAATTTAATCCATGAAGGCTGACACGAGTGATCATTGACACGCTGAACATGAACGAAGCAAGTTTGTGCGAAGTACGTCTGCACTCTTTGCGCACGCCTGAAAGCTTTTTAGGTGAGATTCGCACCGAGTTAGAACCCGGTTGGTTGAGATCCATTCAATTCATTTCCTCTACCATGTTGCTTTAAATGCTGGACAATAATGTCCGGGCTCCAGGCTTTGTTTATCACGTTCATAAGCTCGCTCCGCAAGGTATAATAAAAATCCAATGTTGAGGAGCTAATTGATCAGTTGTTTGGGTCATAATGTATCACAAGGTCACCATTCGTTAATTGAAGTAGATCTCCGTCGGGTCTAGAAATTTCTTCCATGACGCCATATATGTCCTCAACCTTAGTTTCCAGGACCAGTTGAAAGCTCTATGTAACCCTCCTTCGCATTCGCTATATTTAACATATTGCTAACGACTTTCAATTCGATGTGATGTTTGAAAGATCACAATACAGTGATTGAATTGTATCTTTTGTGGTTGAGCATTCTGAAGATTGGATCTGGAGATAAAATAGTACTGTAGATTTTATGGGATATTATGTATCTTGATCTTGTGGGTTGCTCTCATATCTAAGTAGTATAGTTATTTATTTATACAAAAAAATATAATTTTTATTTTTATCTACACCAAAAAAAAAAATCAAGCATTAGATACTGCTACGGTGGTGAGAAAACCAACCATACATATGTTGGGCATCGATAGAGATGGAAGCGTTAGATGAGTGATCCACTGTAGGCCTTCAAGATTCTCATGATTTATACCTTAAACAGTACTCAAGTATGTGGCACATGAATTGACTATTGATCTTACAAAAATAAAAAAACTCTAGATTGTATGAGTATATGTATATGCATATATTTCATATATATATATATATATATTTATAAAAAAAAAAAAAAAAAAAAAAAATATATATATATATTTGATAAATCTTAAGAAAAAAAAAATAAAAATAAATTAAATAATAATTTTTGATTTTTTTATTAGAACTGGATTTTACGAGTAGTATAGTACAAATTTGGCTTGTGAATTCAATGAACTAAAAGCATTATAGCACGGCTTATTTAAATTGATCATGAGCTAATATAATATTTATGATTAAATTTAAATATATTTAGATTAATAATTATAATGTATCAATCATGATTTCAAGATTAGTGAGGCTAAACAAAGGAGGAAAGAAAAGAAATAAAAAAATAAAAAAAAATGTATTTTGATTGTATCTTGCTTGTCAGTTCTTTTAGGCTTGTGATCTTGAACTGTAGTTTATATGTTTATAGCTCTTGGACCGTAGATACTACGCTTGTAGTGTTGGGTTTTACGACTTTGTTCCTAGCTTTGGCTCAAAAGATACCTCTTAAGGGAGAGAAATTTTTATCTCATATAAAGTAGATATCCTGGCTCACAATGGATGTGGGACTAAACTACTACAACAAATCCTTTCACAAAGCAGCTAGGTTCCATCCTTGAATTTATGTTGCTTCCGGCATTATATATTTTACCCACTCACATTGGTTCTGATTTCCATCCAGTAAATTTTACAGAACTTGTAAATATAATTATTTAATAAAATAAAAGAAAAATGCATCCAAAGTGGAGGAACGACTGGATGAGAGAGGGTCCTACTGAGCGTGCATGACGAAGAAAATTATAGGAAGTTTGGAACAAAATTTGGCCGAATAACTCGGGGTCGCTAAATTTTCGTTGGATTTTCCAAGTTCACTCTCAAAAGTTCAAATTCTTGCTCCTAGAAAATGGCATGCGTTCACCTTATGATCTTAATCAGAAGGATGGATCCATTTATGATCCATCTACGAAACCATCTTTTTGCCTTTTTTTTTTTTTTTCAAAGAAAAAAAATCTAGCCGTTAAGATTACTCGCTCCGCCTACCATGGCAATCTCCATGATAAATCTCAACAACCTTTGACCTTCGCTCTCTTATCTTTCTCCAATCTCCAAACCTAATCCATCAAAAGCAAAAAGAACTGGGCGCTCAATTTCATACGGCCACGTCCAAAACGATAACACATTCTTAACTCCATCCTCCTCCACTCTCTCCTCCCGTTGTCCCCTTCTTTCTCTTCTTCTAAAACAAAGGTTAAGCCATCCAATCCGTAACGCAACCCGTTAATAAAGCACAACAAAAACAAAGGATTAGGCTTACGACATTATATCCAATCCAAATGTCCCTTCGCCTTGTCTTCCTCCTCTTCATTCTGGCCATCGCCGACTCATCGTCGCTCGGCGACGAGGTCTCCACCGCGAGTCGGACTTGACCAACTTCTTTTCCGGTGGTGACGGGGAGCTTGAGAACTCGCGGACGTGCGATGGGTGCGTTGAGGAGGAAGAGGAGGTGGGGTGGATGGAGGCGGAGGTGAGACGGCGAGAGCTTGCTGCGTACCGAGGGAGGTTCATAAGCTACGGCGCGTTATCCAGGGACCGCGTGCCATGCAGCAGGCGAGGCAACTCGTACTACAACTGCCAGCAGCACCAGCGCGCCAACCCCTACAGGCGTGGCTGCAGCATCATCACCCAGTGTGCCAGGATTTTCAATTAATTAGGATCCAGTTTTTAGTGGAAGGGAGATTTGAAAATGGAGATTCAAAAAAAAAAAAAAAAAAAAAAAAAAAAAAGTGAAAAGAGTTCGAAAGAGAGAGAGAGTGGTAGTATGGATGTTTTCTGGTTTACGTTTTTGTCTTTTGCTTCATTATATCTCTTCTTTGTGATTGGTATATAGTTTTCTTCTGGAGTTTCATTTTCTCCCTTGTTTGTAATTGGTAGTCTTTCTCTGAAGTTTCATTGTATATGCAGTGGTGTTCTCTTCCTAAGATGTGGCATTATCTCTTCTTGTTGGGGCTTTGCACTTTTTTTTTTTTTTTTTTGTGTGTGTTAGGAAAACCAGGTTGCTTCTTTGCATTAAATTCTAAAAGTAATTCAAGAAATAGTACATATATAGCTAAGCAATTGAGGAGAGTCAGAAATCGAAATCTGACATTTTTGTTGTTGACACCCCATATTTGGAAGGATGTCCGCAACTTGGTTATCTTATTGGATTATATGACACTACATGTTTGAAATTAGAGAAAATTATCTCTTGATTGTACTTCTATGGACCGTTCTGGGTATTGGAAATGGACTTATCTATACAAATTTATGCTATGGATTAAACATGAAATGGTCATCAATTAAAATCGCGGGCGAAGAATAAAAATGTAGGACATAAAATGACAATATGCTAAATGACCATTTTTGATAAAAGAACGTTGATCTAACATCAGGAGTCTTCGCATGCAAATGCAAGCAAAAATTTATCTCGTTATTACATCTTGTTATGTAAGCTCAATTAATGCAATTTTTTCTTTTTAAGAAGAACAATTAATGTGATGTCCTCTAGTGCAAAAGCTTGTTCCATATTTTGCTTAAAGCTCTCTGAGATAATGGACAATCCCTACATCAGCTATCGACCAAGGGTTTGTCGAACCTCATAGCGTCTTTGTTAATCTTCAAACATATACTGAAGTGGGAGTCTCTATCAAGTAGCAGACTCTCTCTTCCATACTTCAATCGTTTCAATTGTTCTCGAGACCACCTTATCTTGTTACCAATCACTTCTGGGACATAACCACATAAAAGCATATATTCCTTGATGCAATGCGACAAGTATGGGAATAGGGTTTTACTTTCCCTTTCTTTACAGGAAAAATTTTCTTGCCATCCAGACTAGATGTTTAGCCAAAATTGCCTCCAATATGGACTGAGTTTAACACTTTAACTAGATTGTAGCAGGCGCACATGTGAAGCATTTGATGAATATTTTTAATTATCCTAGCAGTCAAGTTATTTAATTGCGACAAATTTGATATATTTAATTTTTTTATTGCTTACATTCTTTTTTAAAGAGTGCCATAAAGAGTTTATTTACTCTACTGAAGATTATTAGAGATGATAAATGCCACACCACAACTTCAGTGAAGTGCATACAACGGATAAACGGGATTAGAGGAACTCGTGAATTTGTTGCAAAATAGATTGTGGAGTTGTTAGGTTAGCAATTTTGAGCTCGACGAACCTTTCATATGCAATTTACGAGCACCCCAATGCTGTGTCAATTCTTATCAACTATTCACTGTATTACTTTAATATACAGAAACTAATATAATCTGAGTTAGGCTTTCCCTGACTCATTTTCATCAAAAAAAAAACAAGCACCCCAATGCATTTTCGATTACAGATATATTGGATATCCCAACTAGCTAGATATCTTGAGATGGTTTTTTGATACTTGAAGAACTAGATCAGATAAACGAGTGCGTGACCAGATTTATTAAAACAAGAGATACGGTGTATACTGTTGCAGTGTAAGATATACCGTTGGGACTCACGGTTCTTTGAACCTCCAATGCAGGTCCAATAGGAGTCTCAAGTCTGGTTATGATTTAGTAAGAGATACAGTGTTGAAAATATGGTGTTTCAGGACGTCACAGTTGAGAAAAACTGCTGGTCAAACTTATTTGGCAACGTAAGTATGCATGCTTCACACACAGTCTTAAGGCTGTTACTATTGGAATGATAGTAAGCAGAAAAGGTACTACAAAACGTATTAAGCTTGATCAATATGTTGAATTCTGCTCAAGTTTAAAAGTAGCGACCGTTACAAAATTATATCAATGGTTATATATAAATGTCTCCAATTAAGTCAACATCGGTCAACAATAGGAAATTATTTTAAAGAAATAGTTATTTCTATTGTTAGTTTTGTTTACCAACTTGATGAAATTTGGGAGAAGATTGAAGTTAAGAATGAAATAAAAAATTGGAGAAGAATGTAAATTTAGAATTCTTCCTTTTTTTTTCTTAGTATATAAGGTCTCTTATGCGTGAGGCTATCACATCCTATAAAAATTTATACATCAATATATAAATTACTATAACAATATGAGCCCAACTATATATGAGGCCATACATGAACCCAACATACAACTAAACCAAAATATCAATTACTTAGAAATTAATAGGAATAAATATTATATTTTAACACTCTCCTTTAATGGTTGTTCTTGAATGCCCATTAGATCTCTAAAGTAAATGAATTCTCTTTGGGTAATGCTTTGGTGAAGATATCCACCACTTGGTCTTAAGTCCTCACATATTTCATTTCAACTTTCTTTTCTTCTACCGTATCTTTTATGAAATGATACTGATTTTGATATGCTTGGTGCGGCTATGGTAGATAAGATTTTTTGTCATAGAGATGGTAGACTTATTGTTATAAAATAGTGTAGTGGCTTCTTCTTGCTTCTCATTCATATCTTCTTGTATTCTTTTTAACTAAATTATTTATTATGCTGCTAAAATTGCTGAGATATATTCGGCTTTCGTGGATGATAATTTCACAAAATCTTGCTTCTTTGATGCCCAAGAAATGACATCGGATTTAAAAGAAAATGTATAGCCTGATGTGCTCTTTATATCATCAATACTTTCGATCTAATTATTATCACGAGATCCAAGTAACTTCACATTATCATTTATACTTCTTTCATACATGATGCCATAATTTTTGGTGCTTTTGATGTATCTTAAGACTCTTTTTACGGCTCCAAAGTGAACCTTACTTGGCTTTTGCATAAATCTAACAAATAAACTTGATGCAAACATTATGTCCGGTCTTGTAGTTGTGAGATACAATAAGCTTCCAACAATGCTTCTATATAGTGGTATATTAGCTTCACGACTTCTATCTTCTTTCATGAATTTCTCATTTACCATCAAGAATGTCGCCACAATATTGTAATTCTCCATTTTGAACTTTTTAAAAATACTTTCTACATATTTTTTTTGACAAATAAAAATACCATCTTCTCTTAGCTTGATTTCAATTCTCAAAAAGTAACAGAGCAAACCTTGCTTCTTCACATAAAGTGTTGTTTCACTTAGACTTCTTTGAAAATCTTTTTCATTGAAGTAGGTATCAATTTGAAAATATCATGTTCGGGGTGCTTGCTTCAACCTATACAATGCTTTCTTTAACTTGTACACTTTATTTTCTTGACCTTTGATGATAAAGTCTTGAGGTTATTCTATATAAATTTTCTCCTCCAATATTCTATTCAAGAATACCGACTTTACATCAAGTTGGTGTAGTTTCCAACCTTTGTGTACCGTCATAAAAATGAGAGTTCTAGTTGTATCATATCGAGCAACCGGTGTAAAAGTTTCTTGATAATCAATCTCGGATAGTTGAAAGTATCCTTTTGCCACCAATCTTGCTTTGTATCTTTGAATAGATCCATCTGGATTGTGTTTTGTCTTGTAGATCCACTTCAAGTCAATGACTTCTTTGTCATTTGATTTCTTCACTAGCTTTCAAGTTGTGTTCTTCTTAATCACATTAATTTCTTCTTGCATTATCTTGTTCCACACTTCTTCATGTATAGCTTCTTCATAAGTTTTGAGCTCAATCATGTAAAAGTTATAAGTGGCATAAATGTTACTTTAACTTCTCATTCTTGTGGTATTAAAATTTAGAGATGAGCTTGAGCTTGAAGTTGGTGATGGACTTACATTTGGAGAAGTTTGTGGTGAATCTTCATCCTTATTTTCTTCATTTTGAGCAACATGAATTTCTTCATCAAGAGTAACAATATTTTCTTCAACTTTCTTTTCCTTCTAATCCCAAGTAGCCTTCTTATTAAAGAGAATATCTCTTTTAATGATTACCTTATTGTGTTTCAAGCTAAAAAATCTATAGCATTTTAATTTAAAATTATAGCCAACAAAGATGTATTTTTCACTTACTTTATCAAGTTTGTGCCTCCTCTCCTTTGGAATATGTGCATAGCATATACATCCAAAGACTTTGAAATGCTTCACCAAAAGTTTTCTACTGGATCAAGCTTCAAATGGTATCTTATCTTGAAGAGTTTTTATTGGATATCTATTCATCAAGTACATCGCCGTATACACCACTTCCGTCCAAAAAAAATTTAGAAGACATTTGTCTTTGAGCATAGATCTATTCATCTCAAAAATAGTACGATCCTTTCTTTTAACAATTTCATTTTGTTCCGATGTATAGCCAACTGTCAATTATCTTTACAAACCAACATCTTCACAAAATTTTTTAAATTTATTTGAGTTGTATTCACCACCTCAATCACTTCTTAGCACCTTGATGTAGTGCTCACTTTATTTTTTCACAAGATTTTTGAACTTTTTGAAGATGGTGAATACCTCAGATTTGTGTCTCAAAAAGTATACTTATATCATTCTTGAGTAGTCATCAATCAAGATAATAAAATAGATGTTACCGACATGAGTAGGAGTTTTCATAGGTCCATATATATTGGTGTGAACAAGCTCCAACGGTGCTTTGGCTCTCCATGCATGCTCTTTTGGAAATATCTTTTGGTATTGTTTTTCAAGTGCACATCCTTCACAAATTATTTTCTTGTCTTGTATTGCCGGTAGACCATATACCATATTTTTTTGACGTAAACTTCTCAAGCTTTAAAAGTTTAGGTGCCCATACTTTTTGTGCCATAGCCATGACTCATCATTCATCTCCATCTTCCATGCAACATTCTTTGCATAGTGCAAAATGAAGGAAATTTTTTTTTTTTTTATGTTGATATTTGTCATAAGTTATTTTTTTTCTTCTTTGTCATATATTTTGCATCCATTATCTTCAAAGTGCACCATGTGTCCATGTTCAATTACTTATCCAACACTTAAAAGATTTTGTGTCAAGTCCAGAACAAGTAGAACATCATAGATAAACTTCTTTTCTTTCTTTGTGTCTATTGCAATTATCTCTTTGCCTCTTGTTTGGACTAGTGCACCATTTTTTATTTTGACTTGTGAGATTAAAGAAGTATCAATGTCAACAAAGATGAACTTGTCACCGGTCATATGGTTGCTATATCCACTATCAAGGTACCACACATCCTTTCTTTATTTTTTCACGACTTAACATATGTAGAATGATTTTTGGCAGCCTTCATTTTCTTCGGAGAAGTGTGCTTGCTCACTTATTTGGTATCTACAATCTTTTTAAATATGGTCAAACCTTTTGCAATTATAACATTAGGATTTTCCCATAAATCGATAATTTTTTTCAACATGAGAAGATCTTTTATATATGTTGCATCTGGATTGAGTACTCTCATCATTTTGACTTCTTAAAAAGTATTTAATCCCTTTCTTCTTCCTCTTCTTCTCATATTTCTTTCTCTTCCTCTATTTTGGTTTTCACCTCTGGATAACTCTCCTTTAACTTGTGCAAGATTAGACAGTTATCTTTAAGAATTTTTATCAAACACCTGGAGCTTAGATTGAAAGGCACTTTCTAATGAAGATTTTTTATGCTTAAACAATCTTTGCTCATAAGTTTCAAGAAATCCCATCAGGTCATGAACACTTAAAGTAAAAAGTTCTTTAGATTCTTCTACAGTAGTAACTATAGTATCAAACTTTAGAGGCAAACTAGCCAAAATTTTTTCATATATTCTTTGCTCGGTGATGATTTCATCATAGCTCTTCATTTGATTAACAATCTCTCCATGATTTTGAAGAAGTAATCCTTCAAACTCTCATTTTCTTACATTCTCAAATTATCTAATTCTCTTCTTAAAGTTTGATAGTTTTCACCTTGGTGTTTTTTTGAAATTCCTCTTGCCAGATATCCCATGCCTCCTTTGATTTGACGGCTCTAATAATTTTTGAAAAAATCTTGTCGGACATCGCTTATTGGATAAAAAAGAGGGCTTTGGCATCCTTCTTTTTGTAGTCTTTCAATTACTCTCTTTATTGGTTGGTTGGAGTGGATGGTTCTTAATACCCACTCTCCACGAAATTCCAAATCTCTTGTGAAACAAAGAGAGTCTTCATCTTGATACTCTAATAATCATAATTTTTTTTATCAAAAATATGAATAGAAGGTTGATTGATGCTCATACCCATATTATTTGAATTTATCATGGAGATTTTCTTGAATGGTACTTTCTTTCCTACTTGTTGTCTTCAAACTCAAATTTTATTAATCTTTTTTACTTTGATACAACTTTTTTTAGCTTTGTTTACCAACTTGATGAAATTTGGGAAAAGATTGAAGTTGAGAATGAAATGAAAAATTGGGGAAGAATGTAGATTTAGAATTTTTTTCTTCTTTTTTCTCAGTACATAAGATCTCTTATGCGTGAGACTATCATATTTTATAAAAATTCATACATCAATTGTTGGAGAATACCCACCGACCGACCGACCAACAGACGGAGGGACCGACCGACCGACTGACGACCGGAGGGACCGACCGACAGGCGGAGGGACTGACCGACCGACCGACAGGCGGAGGGACCGACCGACCGACCGACTGACGGCCGGAGGGACCGACCGGCAGACGCCATCACCGACCAATTAACGGCCCCCCAACCGACTGAGGATGTGTCGGTCGGGCATACTTTTTTCGACCGACTGGACCTGGAAGCCTGATGGCCGACTCACGTAAGACTCGCCGACCAACGGAGGGGCCCGACGTCGCTCAGCTGGCCACCGACCTAGGGTCGGTCGACTCCTTCGATCGTCGTATAGCCGCCAGAGCTTGTCAGTTCTGACAGCGACATGCGGCACTGCCACCTAGGGGCACTGTCCCGCCTAGGGCATTGTCAACCCTAGTGATCTGACAGCCCCACGGCGACATGACACTTTTACGGTGACTCTGACAGTCTACAGTGAGTTGATAATTTCTCAATTGTCCGCGCCATTAATGACGGCGCCATACCGTGCTCCACTATATAAATCGGGGAAGGCAACAGTGCAGGGGACCTCCACTTCTCGACTTTGAAACCACAGGCTTGCTTCTCTCTCTCTCTCCCTCTCGATTGAGCTCTCTGTCTTCATTTTACTGTTGCCCAGTCACCTCTCTGACTTGACCGTCGGAGGGTCCCCGCCGGAGCCGCCTCCGGTCAGTGTGGACTTCCTTTTTTGCAGGCGCTCGTTCCCCGGCGATCAGGCGACGAGGGGATTGGCCGCAACAGATTGGCGCGCCAGGAAGCGGAGACGATGACGAAGACAAGAGCCCAACGATCGAGGATCACCGGGTCAGCGAGGCGCTCTTCCCGTCGAAAAAAGGCATCCCCGCCACCATCGGCGGCGGAGCCTAGCTCTCCACACCCCGCGGTGACCACGGAGGCGCAGATCGCGGCCATCGTACGGTAGATGACCATACTGACGGACGCGGTCAAAAGCCTCCAGCAACAACCGGCGGCCCGTCCGATGTCCTCCAGGAGCAGCCGCCGACGCCCGCGTCGATCCCCGTCGCCTCCGCGCGAGCGCCCACAACAGCGCTCCCACGGAGAGCAGGAGGGACGGCCATGGCGCGATGACCGACGGTCCCAGCAGTCCTCTCCTTCTCTGCTGGAACAGGCAAGGAATGAGAAGCGACCACGAACGCCGTCCGCCTCTCCCTCGAAATCTTCCAGAGACTCCACTCCTGGGGTCTCCCAGCACCGACGGACGGATGACTACGAGCGCCGGTTCGATGAAATCGACCGCCGGCTCGCGCAGTTGCAGGTGGACGGCCAGAAGTCTTCGAATGACGTCGACTTCCAGACCATCCAGTCTCTCTCCCGACTAGTTCTCGACGAACCGATTCCCAGTCGGTTCAAGATGCCGCACGTGGAGCCATACGACGGTTCCACCGACCCGATCGACCACCTTGAGAGCTACAAAGCTCTCATGACGATCCAAGGGGCAACCGACGCTCTTTTTTGCATCGACTTCCCCGCCACACTCCGCAAGGCTGCCAGGGCCTGGTATTCCGATCTTCGATCGGGAAGCATCCACTCCTTCGGACAGCTCGAGCACTCTTTCGTGGCCCACTCAGCACCAGCCGGAAGCCGCCGCGAACGTCGGACAGCCTTTTCTCCCTCAAACAGGGGGAGAATGAGACGCTCCGACACTTCGTGGTGCGATTCAACACGGCCACGCTTGAGGTCCGGGACCTCAACGAAGACATGGCTATCTCAGCAATGAAACGGGGGCTGAGGGCGTCCCGATTTACCTACTCTCTGGACAAGACCCTCCTCCGAACGTACGTCGAGCTGCTGGAGCGCGCATACAAGTACATGCACGCGGATGAAGGAGCTTCCGACCGACGCTTGGCCGAGCCCAGAGGCCCGAAGGAGAAGCGGAGGAAGGGTCGGGAACCCGCCGAACCCAGCAGGCCCCCGACCAATAGTCGGGTCTCGCCACCCCGACGAATCCAAAAGTCACCCCGACAACAGACTCCAAGGCCGACACACCCCAGGTATGATTCCTACACTCCTCTCTCCGCTCCTCGTGCACAGATTCTAATAGAGATCGAGGGGGAAGAATACCTGCGACGGCCTCCGCCACTGAAGGCAAAAGGCCTCGACCGTCGGAAGTACTGTCGATTTCACCGAGGCCACGGCCACAACACCGAGCACTGCATCCAGCTTAAGGATGAGATCGAAGCTCTCATCCGTCGGGGGTATCTCGGTAAATTTTGGAAGAACCCGCCGACCCAACCAGTTGCCGATCGACGACCCCGGCCGACTGAAGAAGCGGCGACTAATCAGCCGACGGCCGGAGTCATCAATATGATCTCCAAGTGGCTGGGCCCGGGGACGTCCGCGGGAGGGGAGCCGACGAAAAAGTCGCGCCCGGACGACGTAATCACTTTTGGGGGGAAGATGTTCGGGGCATCCAAACTCCCCACGACGATGCTGTTGTTGTTTCGGCAACAATAGCAAATTATGATGTAAAAAGAATTTTTGTTGATAATGGAAGTTCGACAAATGTTTTATTTTACTCGACCTTCTCCTGGATGCAACTGTCAACCGACCGACTTAAGAGGGTCTCCACGCCCTTGATCGGCTTTGCCGGGGATGCTGTCACGACGGAAGGAGAAATTACCCAGCCTGTGACGGTCGGCACCGAACCACGGCAAAGCACGGTCCGCTTAACTTTTGCGGTCGTCCAAGTACCTTCGGCCTACAACGCCATACTTGGACAACCCGGACTAAACGCCCTCAAGGCGATCGTCTCAACGTACCATCTTCTCGTTCGGTTTCCGACCAAAAATGGGGTCAGGGAGATGCGCGGGGATCAACAGCTCACTCGACGATGCTTCCAGATCTCCGCTCAAAGCGACGAGCTGAGGGGCTCCCTGACGATCGACAAACTGGACCAACGGGAGGAGGAAGAACGAGGTTCGCCGGCCGAGCAGCTCGTGTCGGTCCCGATAGCAAAAAATCCTGACGGAAGGTTTGGGTCGGATCTCAATTATCCGACCCCGAACGACGACGATTGACGGAGCTGCTGACGGCCAACACCGACATATTTGCTTGGTCGGCAGCGGATATGTCGGGCATCCCCCCAGAGACAATAACCCACCGACTCAACATCGATCCGACGATGAGGCCGGTGAGGCAGAAGAAAAGGTCCTTCGCTCCAGAGAGACAAAGGGCCATCGACGAAGAAGTGGACAAGCTACTCGAAGCGGGCTTCATCCGAGAATCCACGTATCCCGATTGGCTCGCCAATATTGTCATGGTCAAAAAAGCCAACGGAAAGTGGAGGATCTGCATCAACTACACCGACCTGAACCGAGCCTGCCCAAAAGATAGCTTTTCACTCCCAAAGATCGACCAGCTGGTGGACGCGACGTCCGGATTTTGACTGCTCAGCTTCATGGATGCCTTCGTCGGATACAATCAGATCCGGATGGCGTCTGAAGACGAGGAGCACACAGCCTTCGTGACTCCCAAGGGCCTCTACTGTTATCGGTGATGCCCTTCGGACTGAAGAACACCGACGCCACCTACCAGCGACTCGTCAATAAGGTCTTTAAAGACCAGATCGGGTGCAACATGGAGGTGTACGTGGACGACATGCTGGTGAAAAGTGCGCAGATCCCGGATCATGTTCGGGATCTCGAGGAGACCTTTCGCACTCTACGACGACATCGAATGAAGCTCAACCCGACCAAGTGCGCTTTTGGCGTGACCTCAGGGAAGTTCCTCGGGTTCCTCATTTCTCAGAGAGGGATTGAGGCCAACCCTGAGAAAATAAAGGCGATCCTCGACATGCGTCATCCGAACACCAAGAAGAAGGTCCAATAGCTGAACGGAAAAATCGACGCTCTTAGCCGATTCATTTCTCGATCAGCTGAAAGGTGCCTCCCATTTTTCAAAATTTTGCACCAGACAAATGGTTTTTCTTGGTCGGATGAGTGCCAACGGGCCTTCGAAGACCTGAAGAAGTACTTGGCTTCCCCGCCGCTGCTCGTAAAGCCGCAGGTCGGGGAGACCTTGTATCTCTACTTGGCCACATCTTCTGAGGCGGTCAGTTCGGTGCTCATCCGAGAAAATGAGAACCGAACCCATCAGCCTATCTACTACATCAGCAAGGTGCTCCACGGCGCCGAAGCCAGATATTCGGAGATGAAAAAGATAATTTTCACCCTGACCGTCTCCGCACAATGACTCCGTCCATACTTCCAGGCTCATGCCATAGTGGTTCTCACCAACCAGCCCCTGAGGGCGATATTACGCCGACCGGATACGTCTGGACGACTGACAAAGTGGGCGATGAAGCTCAGCGAGTTCGACATTCAGTTCCGACCGCGGCCTGCCTTGAAGGCTCAGGTCTTGGCCGACTTCATCGCCGAGTGCCCGACAACCGACCAAGGGTCGGGAGCTGAAGACCCGGGATGAGACGCGGACTCCGAGCCAGATCCGGTCTCCACCTGGGTACTGCACATCGACGGAGCTTCAAACGCTCAGGGGAGCGGGGCCGGGCTCCTGCTCACAAATTCGGATGGGGTGGTCACCGAGTACGCCCTCCGATTCGACTTCAAGGCCTCTAACAACTAAGCCGAATATGAAGCACTCCTCACTGGCTTGAGGATGGCGAGGGAACTGGGCATCGACAGCCTCCGGACATTCTCCGACTCTCAGCTGATCGTGGGGCAGGTCAAGGGCGAATTCGAGGCACGAGATCCGACCATGGTCAAATACCTTCAGAAAGTGAAGGACCTCGTGGCACGCCTCAGGTATTTTGAAATTTTTCACATCCCTAGGTCGGAGAACGCCCGTGCCGACGCACTCTCCAGACTGGCGACTTCGGCTTTCAACTCTCTAGGTCGGACATTCGTGGAGAACCTCGAGCAGCCGAGCATCGATCGGGTTGAAGAAGTACAGCAGCTAACGGCCGAACCAAGCTGGATGGACCCGATCGTTCGATATTTGACCGAACGGG